>NW_027176755.1:0-27871 GCF_023349555.1 Cebidichthys violaceus
GGCTGAAATCTCCAAATGAATTTGAAACCCTGGAGTTGAGTCGAGGTGCGCTGGCTGAGAGCAGCTGGGAGTATTACACCCAGGAAAGTCTGTATGGTGAACGGCTCCAGAGCCGCTACACCTGCTCCTCTAAGCACCTGGTGTCAGGTAGCTCCTGGGTAAAGCGTCAATGTGAACTGCCACCTCCTGCTGCCAGAAGGCTTACAGCCATATTTGGAGGAAAATGTGTGGCCCTCAGTAGCCCAGAATCCAGGGAGTGATTATGCCATATTTACCAGGTGTGTGCCTCATTAAGGTACGTAACCGTTTACCCTGTTGAGGGTCACAGGTTTGTGAAACATTATTTGGGGTATTTTGGTTTGGGAGGAAGTGCATGTTCAGCTGAACGGCAAACACAACACCTTCTCGTCCCGACTCGTCTTTGATGTTTTGTTGTCCGACCCGTTGGCGTCACTTTCTTACTCACTGGTCCACCGGC
The DNA here is from genome assembly GCF_023349555.1 of Cebidichthys violaceus. NCBI lineage: Eukaryota > Metazoa > Chordata > Actinopteri > Perciformes > Stichaeidae > Cebidichthys > Cebidichthys violaceus. Next base: position 479 of record NW_027176755.1, read on the forward strand.
GCAAAGGTTGCAGTAAACACTTGGTTAACATTGTGAAATCCAACAAAACCACTTAGCTTAGCTTTAGGCAACAAAGGCACCTAGATAGGTTCAGGAAACACATCATGTTTGGGCTTAAAATAGCAAAAAGTAAACCGTGAACAGCGTAACATGAGGACGGAAATCACGTCACTATCGTTTTGTTAGTTGGACCCTCCCACTGTGTGGGTTTGTAAACTACTTCATCACACTCTCTGAGCGTTGAATACTTGGTTGACATTGTGGCTGATTAAAGCCCGCTGCGTCTCATACAGATGCTGAAGGGATTCTCTGCTCTTCGACTCTCTGGGAACACGAACAGGCTGGTGAACAATGAAAGTTCCTGCACTCCAGAAAGACAAGAGCGTCAAATCAAAAACTCTGACTGTGAAGGAGCTGTGCATGCGCCCTCTGATTGGTCGTGTTTCATATATGTATAGTCCCTGCAATATTTGTCTATATGAATTTTACCCGCCAGGAGGGTCTGAGCACCACAGTGGTGTTTATAAAGTGAGTTCAGGATGAAGTATAAAGTGTTCCGGAGATGTCATAAAAATGAAAACAACACCATCCACACATCTCTCTCAAGTCCTGACACATTTTAAATGGAAAAGTCTCGCTAAATAAAAGGAACAAATAAATAAATAAGTCATTATTATGAGTAGCACAGAGGTTCAGTCTTTCAGAAAGCTGGCTAATAAAATGAATTCCCAGTGTCCACAGAGTTCACAGTGCAGGTTTGACCCTTTTGTCCTCTCCGCGGTACCGGCTAAAACTAGAAAGACCATTAGGAGCGGCAGATTGCAGTTTCCATCTGCCGGATTTGCCGCGCGACACGGGAAGACGTGTGAACATCTTTTTTCGTAATTGCCGTTTCACAGAGAGAGCGTCGGTGTCGTTCGCTTGCGCCGCTCTCGCTGCAACACACACGTTGTTTCACTCTGCGGGCCGTTTGCCTTTGTCAGGTCCTAAATCCAGAACTCCATAGTATTTGATCAGGGCTGTGTTCACCACCCTCATGTTTCTATAGCCTTTGAGAAAGACATACACAGGCAAGAAAAACCTGTGTAATGAGCCTAGTGTGTGTGTGTGTGTGTGTGTGTGTGTACGTTTTACACAAGTTCATTTCAAACACTTGGTTCTTACCGGGAGTGCAGCTGAGAGCGGAAAAACACTGCTCGTCGGTGCGTGTGTGTGTGTGTGTGTGTGTGTGTGTGTGTGTGTGTGTGTGTGTGTGTGCGTATTGATGTGTATTTCCATGCGCGTTGACAGCCTTTGAGCCAGTTCTCGCCTTCACTAAAAACGCTTAGGGCACAAAGCAGCCTTCCCCCCTCTGCTCCCGAGCTCGGGCCCCTGCTCTCGCTCTCTGACAGCAGCTGAAGGTAAGCACCAAAGACATCCTGACACACGCGCGTAAAAGCACTTTTGATGCGGGGAAAATGGACCGCTTTGCAGCGTACAAATAACAGCAAAATGTCAACAGAACGAGGCGAGTCCGACGGGAGGCAACAACAACAACGAGCCGGGTTCAGATGATATTACAGCGAGCAAAACGCGAACCGTCAACCACCAAAGGCCCTTTGCTTGTCTGCCTCGATCTTCTCATTGTTTTGACTTTGTCTGTTCGTCACGCCGTCCCTTTTCTACCGCGTTCAATCAGGAATGGGATGACTTACAGGAGCACGACGAAGGAAGCGCACACACACACACACACACACACACACACACACACACACACACACACACACCGGCATGACAAGAAAGAAGGAAAGGCAAACATCTTCTCCAACACACATAGTTGTTCATTAATGGGTAAAAAGAATATCTGTTTATTTTTCTGTTTTTGGATCCCTCACCATTTTTCCCCCACGCTGCACTTCTTCTCACTGCTGGAGATACTTGATATTCACTCATGTGGGCATTTACTTCTCTTACAGCAAGTCTAATTTTCATGAAGTGTCCTCTATATTCAGTTGTGCTGGAGGAAATAACTCTCTCATCGAAACTTCATGACAAAAACTCGGTATAGCTCTTAAAGACGTATTTTTGTACATTTACTAGTACTACTTTTTGATAATTTGTAACTAAATCTGTATTAATGTTAAATAAATACTTTACATAAGCCTTTATAAAGAACACATGTTGTGTTGCCAGGTTGTGAAAACGTCCTTTGACAGCTAGTAAGGGCTGCAGATGATCCAGACCAAAACCCATTTATTGCTAAAGTATTTACACTTACTACTGCAGACCTGACGATGATGACATGGATTACCAACATTCATAAATTCATCATTACCAAACAGAGAAGAAAGGCCTGCGAGTGGGACGTTTCACAACCTGGCGACCCGAAAGAGCAATTACTAAATGATTTATTAACCATAAATAAAACCACTAGTTAAAATAACAATAAAACGTGTTTTTATATACAGTATATATCATTTACACATGTATGCCAACCTTTAACTGCTTCCTCTTAATCTTAACTAACATATCAGAACCTCTCCTCGGATCAGAACCTCTCCTCGGATCAGAACCTCTCCTCAGATCAGAACCTCTCCTCGGATCAGAACCTCTCCTCATATCAGAACCTCTCCTCGGATCAGAACCTCTCCTCAGATCAGAACCTCTCCTCGGATCAGAACCTCTCCTCAGATCAGAACCTCTCCTCGGATCACAATGACTCTGCGCTTTCTGTTTGCCTGCTTTCGTCACCCGTTTGTATTTACCTGTCAATCTTTATCTCCACACGTCCCCTTTAGCTTTACCCTGCAACACCTCCCCCATCTGTCTGTCTGTGCTGCTTTTCCTGTCAGGTGTGTGTGTGTGTGTGTGTGTGTGTGTTGGGGGGGGGGGTCGCCTAGCGATGCTCTGGAAGACAAGTGTCTGCTCTAACCCAGGGCTACACCTGTAGGTCACTGCAGGGAATGGCTAATCCCTCAGCTGCCCACTAATACTGATGATCTGCATCTGAGACCCTCTCCCCTGGGAGTGTGTGTGAGTGTGTGTGCGTGTGTGAGTGTGTGTGTGTGCCTGACGTTGGTGTGTGTGTGTTTGGTTGTGGGGGCTGATAGATGAGGCAACAGAGGGCCCAGCAACCCGTGTCTGTCTGTCTGTGTGTGTGTGTGTGTGTGTGTGTGTGTGTGTGTGTGTGTGTGTGTGTGTGTGTGTGTGTAGCATGGGGGAAGGGAGAAATTATTTCATTCTGTGTGTGAGTGTTTATATGTGAGTGCAGCCGAGGGTGGAGCTATCTTTACGGGCTGCTGGGAGGGTAACCGGTCCGTTTTCCTCGGCCTCCACCTTCAGAAGGGCCTCGGATGCTCAGATCCTGGACTGAATAATTTGTCACCTATTTGCATGGAGCCGAGAGCTGGAGAAACGGGCCGAGCAGGTGGTATCTGTCTTCCTTGTGCCATAGACAGATGTGTCTGTGTCTGCAAACATCCCCCCTTCCTCCTGTGTTCTCCTGGGGCTCTCTCTCAATGCTTTGCACTTTTGTTGTCTAAAATAAGACGGCAAATGATCACTGCCCAGACTTTGTCTCGCAAAGACAGAAAGAAACTAGAGCTGAGCTTAAAATCTCAATGTAACACTCAGGTTTTGTCCTTTTTGTATCGTTTATTAATACATTATTCAGTGTCTCAATCAATATCTTTGCTTTGTTAACTTGCGGATTTCTTTGGACAACATAGAAAAAGCTTTAGTGATTCGATGAAGGTCTAAGGTCCTGAGTCCACACAACCACACTGGTGGCCCTCTTGGATGCCGCTATGGTAGAGAAAACATGTTCCTCTAGGGTTCTTTCTGTGTGCTGTGTTTCTACATTAGCCCAGAACGGACAAACAAAGAACTGGCATTCGAGCGTTCACGTTGTTACCTTACCTGAAGGCCACTGTGGTTATCTGACACGCTTGGAAAGGGAGCATTTATTTTTAAAATGCAATACTCACCGTTGATGGCAGCAAATCACCCAAACAAGCGGTGGAGGAGTCTTCATCACTACGTTGATGCAGCGTGTGGAGGAGTCTTCATCACTACGTTGATGTAACGTGTGGAGGAGTCTTCATCACTACGTTGATGCAGCGTGTGGAGGAGTCTTCATCACTACGTTGATGCAGCGTGTGGAGGAGTCTTCATCACTACGTTGATGCAGCGTGTGGAGGAGTCTTCATCACTACGTTGATGTAACGTGTGGAGGAGTCTTCATCACTACGTTGATGCAGCGTGTAGAGGAGTCTTCATCACTACGTTGATGTAACGTGTGGAAGAGTCTTCATCACTACATTGGTGCAGTGTGTGGAGGAGTCTTCATCACTACATTGATGTAACGTGTGGAGGAGTCTTCATCACTGCGTTGATGCAGCGTGTGGAGGAGTCTTCATCACTACGTTGATGCAGCGTGTGGAGAAGTAGAGATAAACTAAAGACGAGCTAACAGACGCCACAGAGAAGTGGAGAGATACAAACTGAGGACGACTAGTGTTGAGAAGACGTCGGTCTGAGGAACGTTCTCAGGATCATGAATGACGTCACGTAGGAGCCTCCCTCCAGACGCACCGTCACCAGAAGAACACACGAGTCTATGAAGAGGAGAGGACTACAAAAGAGGCGGAGTCACAACGCGCACCGGCCGTCTCTCACCGGAGACTACCGGACATCGCCGGGTAACCGTCGTCACCTCTGACTTACGGTGCATTATGTTGATGAACAGTGGGAGCTGCGTTCACATGCTCTGACTGTATGAAGACAGAAGACACACATTTTGTTGAAACGTGTGGAACATTGTATTCATGTTGCACAGCAGTGGAACGTTTAAATAAAGTCACACACTGAGCACAGATAGTAGAAATATAACTGATACTGTGTGAAGAATACTGCTGTTAAAAATCTGATCTGATCTGAACCTGATCTGTTGTGATTCAAACCAAATGTTATTGCACTTTTTTTCATATAGCAGTACTTTAAAATACAAATGAGCAATACACTACTTTTGAATTTATAACGTAGTTGTTGCCCAGCGCTAATTAAGAGTATAAATGGCAGATTTAACCTAAAAGATGAAGCAGATGATTTCTGCCCCAACCACTTCTGATGAAAAAATCCAAAGACAGATATTTTTGTGACTTAAACAAATGCAGATGTGTTGCACCACTATATTGTAGCAACTCACAGCAAGAAGATGGCAAGACATCAACACGCATCTCCATTCATTCATCAGAGAAATTGAGCAAGATGTAGACCCTACCCATCTTCTAAAACAAAGAAAATAATTGCATACAGACTCATTTCTGTTGTTTCTAAACAGGCCCGATAATAAAGCGCATGACAAACATTCGACTGATCAAACAGATCACGGTAACAGGTAGATGAAAATGACTGACAGGCTTGACAACCTCTTAGACTTTACAACATGTTTGGGAATCGCAGTGATCGTGATGTAGGCCAACAAGCGTTTATCTCCAACTTAGCTCTTGATCCGAACTAACTTCACTGAACATAATTAATAATCATAACAGCCACTCCTCATGCCCGTTACAATGTATTAGAGTCAAATATTTACAGCGGTAGCAGAAAGAAAAATCCAAATGTTGGGAGGGGAAACGATGGAGAGGAAGAAAGTTGATATCAGGTGGTGGGGAGGGCGGTAACGTTGCTTGAGTAGGAAAAAAAAGGTGATTGGGACTGTCCTCAGGCTACCTATCTCCACACACACACACACACACACACACACACACACACACACACATGCTAATCATATTTCACCCCAATCACTAAACACACATTCACATTTGAAGGTTCATCCCATGCGGCCATTTCAAATTATTATGTATGTGATTCCAACCGCACAGAGCACAGAAAGTGTTTACTCTCTTCATTGAGGCGCTGGATAAGTTGAGAGCAGAAGCTAAGTGTACTACAGTCTATGGCAGAAGAATAAACATTTTCCTTTATAGCCTGAGGACCCACTTTTCATCTGTCAAGCATGTTTTAATAATTAATCTGTTTAATACACACACAGCATCTGCTGGGTACAACTCCCATCCTCCCATTCAAACTGACTAGCACAGCTGCCACTGTTTGGGTGTACTGTACAGGCCTGGAATATGATAAGATGTTTCTTTTTTTTTCAATACACAGACGGAATACTGCTGTGCATGCTGACATACAGTATATATAGACACACATGCACAGGCTTGTATGTGCGCACGCTCCTGCAGAATAGTTTATGCTGAAGGGCTGAAGCTCTGACTATGGGCCCACTCTCCCTATGTATTTCTCCTTAGTGAGCAGGCCAAATGGGGATTGTGTAAATTAAATACATTTCTTTTTCCGGCAGCAGAGAGAAATGATGCCAGATTAAGCCCATGAATATATACATGGGCCAGGGCTGACCTGTCTCCAGACGCCTGATTTCCCTGGAGGGGTGCTGACATGGTGAGGGGCTCCAGGGGTGTGTAGGTGTGTGTATGCATGTGGGCTTGCTTGTGTGTGTGTGTGTGTGTGTGTGTGTGTGTGTGTGTGTGTGTGTGTGTGTTGCACAGTTCACCTCAGACAGAGGTGAGGAGATCTCTTGAACAGGTCCAAATTGAGCTTAATCTCATTCCTCATTGTGCTGGAACAGGAATGAAATTGCACAATTGCACTTTAATCGACGATCGAACCCCCCCCACCGCCTCCTCTCCCCCCACCTCCTCTCCTCTTTCTCTCCTCCTTTCCATTCCTCTTGCTCCTTCTGTCTCTTTGTGTCCTTGGCCTTAAATTCCTTGCATGGGCCGCTGGGCATGATTGCAGTTTAGCCTCTATTTTCTCCTCTTCTTTTTGTTCCAATGGAAGCGTCTAATAATGTCTGCTGGAGCAATCAGGAGGTTAATGTGGTTAGGATAAGGGCAATCATAAACCAATAAAGGCCATCCGGACGCCCCGCTCCTCTTCCACCCCGCCTCTAATCCTGGGAGATCGTGATTTCGGGAATCCTGTGCTGCATCCGTTGCAGTGGAGCGCGTCTCCATCACGGGCAGGAAGGATTCAGTCAGTCCCCTGGGGTTGATTACACACACACACACACACACGCACACACACACACACACACACACACACACACACACAGTCATTTGGGCCACACAGGTGCTTCTGATTATCTAAGGTAGGAAAGCTTTGGTCAGCTGATTATAAGCCATATGAAGGACATTTGCTTTTCCAAGAGTATAGAGAGGAAAACAAGAAGAAGAGAGATTTATTAAATTAAAAAGAACATTCTCGGTCACGGTCTCCCGATCCTCGCCGAGCGGTCATGTTCAGCAGTTTGCCTTTCTTTTTGCTTCTCTCCCCCGAGACGAGAATCTGCTTTTTGTTGTGAGCGAAACAAGTTGAGGACAACATCTGACTTCACTAAACTAACGGCGACCGTGGAAGGATTACCCAGATCCGTGTCAGTAACCACAAAGTAACAACCCGATACGGTTGAGTGCAGCTCAGCCCTTAAGTCAAACAGTGTTCCATCTACGTGACGATGCTGGGGGAAGAAAACCTGTGGCGGCAAACCGTGATACCATACAACGTGTAGAGGTCGTTAAACAGCACCCAATTAGCGCTGCAAATTGGAATTTGTTTCTATTAATTCGGTTACATGAGGAATCAAAACGACGCGTCTTCGACAGCCGGCTGGAGTCCATACATGTGTATAATAGCACAATTGTCATAAAACACACATATCTTACAGTAATGATATAATGTCATGCTGTTGATAATGATTCCTGCACAATGTGTATGCAAACATAATGAAAGGAAAGGCATACACCATGGAAGGATCTATCCCTGTTACATATTTAGAGGGGGAAAAAAAAAGCTGCAGGTACTTGAGCCGTGTAAAATGTGTTGATTTGTTGCTCAAGGTGTTGGAACAAAACAATGCAACAAAGGTTCCCGAGCTGTTGTATCTGGGGTGGATGTACTCATTATGGCCCATAATGAAGGGCCCTGCTTACCGCTGTGCATCTACTCAGCAACACTGCCGACCTACACGCACACACACACACACACACACACACACACACACACACACACACACACACAGGCCAGGCCGCTGCCAGGCTGTCAAGTCCAAAAATAATTAGGCATCAAAATGAGTTTCCCTGTTTTTTTTTTTCTTCCTCCCCTTGTTCGTTTTATTCATGTGCTGGAACTCGGGAGACTGACTGGCTACTGCAGTTAACATGCTCTCATCATGAATTTTCATTACACCATTACATGGGTACATTACAAGAGCAGGGGAGCTGTGACTACAGGGATGCCATCAACATGCACACACTGACAGAAACACACACACACAAGCACAGACGCAGGAATCTCAGACGCACATAAACCCATGCATTTATTCAGATTAACGAGAGCACACCGAGATCCTGCATTACTCTGCTTTGCGATGTGTTTGTTGCGCGTGGCGTTTTGAAACACAACAGTGTAACATTATTGGCAAGGCTACAGAATGTGGTAAGAATTATGCTTATTCAAATTCCTGTCGAGATTTAGATGAGAGTTGATGCCCCTCTCATATCTGTCCATTAACTTTAGCATAAAGACTGAAAGAACAGGGGGAACAGTTTGCCTGGTTATGTCCAAACTCTAGAAAAATAATGCACATAGCTCATTCATTTACACGTTACATCGTGTGAAAACTGCAAGTTGTGGTTTTAAAGTTGCAGTGTGGTGACAGGGATGCAGATTGCAACCGAAGGTGGCCGACACGAAAACGTGAAAATGCTAATGTCCCTGTCTAGAGCCACCGGTTTGTCCGTTCTTGTATGTAGATTTGAACGGCTAATTCTAAGCTAGCAAAAACACGATTCTTATTTTCAGGTGATTATACACTAAAGAAAACACACTTATTTATATTATGCTCTTATGTATGCCAATCTTCTACGGAGTTGTGCAGCAGATCATTTTTTGGCTTGGTGACTAGTGACTTCCTGGACAACCACAATGTGCTCTTTCTACACTTGGATTAAATTAATGAGATGCAAGGTGTTCATTAGCGAGCTTTAGAGGTGCCGGCCAGCCATTTACCCTCCGATTCCAGTGTTCTAAGCTAAGCTAAGCTAACAGGCTACGTGCCGTAGCTTTACGTCCGGTAGAATAACATGACCGTAAACACTTTAACGCACCGTTACCTCCGAGGGCACGACACCTCATCGTCAGTGAGCAACAGGGGTGTGTGCAGGGTGTGTGTGTGTGTGCAGTGCAGTGTGTGCGCGTCTCATTGCTAGCTGGGTCAGCAGAGCATGTTGGAGGCGTGCGTCTGTCTCCGTGTTAAATGGGTTTTCTATTGCTGATCTGCTCATGCTCAATTACCCAAAGTCTCCTGGGGCTTAGGGGAAGGTAAACACACATCAGCTGGGCCTGATTTATTTCACTGTCCCACAGCAGCACTGGAATCAAGGCGTTCATGCTCTCACGCTCACGTAAAACGCACACTCCTCGCACAGAGATGTCCCATTGTGTCACACTAGTTACTCACGGAGACGATTATCATTTGTCATAATGTTACGCAGACGAAACATCTCAAGGGGCCAACCAAAAAAAAAAAAAAAAAAAAAGACGTTAAATCTCAAAGATCAAACAGCTCGTCGTCACGAGAGAGTAATGCTCACAATGCTTGCACGGATAACGTGACAGATGAGAGGACGCTGGTGCCTTTGTTACCGTGCCAAGGCCCTGCATCCCCTAAAGCCCAAATCTCCTGCCGTCCCAGCACTCCTTCCTTCCTGCCCCTCTCTGCCTTCCTTCTTCCTTTTCCTTTTCTCTTTTTTAAGATATCCACCTCACCTTACGGTCCTCATGCATGGCGTAGTTATTGATTCTCATGAATAGACTGTCGATTGGGAGCCTGACCCCATTAGACCCCTATTAGATCCTATCTAAAGCCAGCCACGGACCCAGCACGGTATCCTTGGTGAAACATGTCAACGCTAATCACACGGCTGAAGCCGAGATGGAGGCAGAAACAGAAGGGAGAGAGGAGAGAGGAGAGAGGAGAGAGGAGATCGGCCTGTTGGTCAGCCTGCTTGTTTAATGATGAAACCCCCCCGGGGAGAATTTGGTGTTTGGGAGGCCTTAGGCAAATTAACTTATGGTTTCTCCTACCCTCTAATTTCACCATTTCCTATCACCATTTGTCTAAACGAGACTTTAAAAATACATGAACCCACAGCCTGAATAGCAATAAGAAAACATCACTAGGCTCCAAGAACTTGATCATTTTCAACTGAGTCATTATTGCCAGCTCTCATTATGTATCGACTGTCACAATATTCAGACTATTTGTGGGGAAAATGGGCATCGTGTAACACCACGTCAAATATTCTCTGTAGCCTACAAATGTATGTTCAACCAGTATTTAAAGGTCATGTACTGCAGGAGACGTCCAACCTTTCTTCAGGAACTGTAGAACTGTAGCATCCTGTCAATGCAGAGTAACAGAAGAGCTGGAAACAAGATATCAATACATGGGAATTAAAGCAGGGTACAGAGTACCTATACTTTAAAGGATACTTCAAAGGTATTGGTACTCTATACCTTCAAGGTATCGACCGAAATATCACAAACTGTATCGAAACTCCTCCAGTCAAACGATGCTCATAATTGACCCTCAACAAAAACATCACTGCTAACAGCGGCGGTGCTACTGACTGAGCTACCAATTCTAACCTGAAGGGGATTGGGCGTCGCGCTTTTGGATACAACGCGGTGCCTCCGCCGTGGGTCAGGGCGGCTTCATCAGCGGTGATTGCTGTATGAGCCATGTCGGTGTAGTGCCCTGTTTACAGTCCAATCAATGACTTGAGATACTGGAGTTGGAGTTGAGACGACGGGTACGACCGGATTGTTTCAAAAGTCGCCCGTTTGCTGTTTACAAGCTAATTTTAAACCAATAAAAACCGATGGGTTCCAATATCGCTTTTGGTTTACCTGCATTCAACCAGAGACTCTAACGTGATTGGTCAATACTACTCAGACTACAGGTGGAGGTCAGAACGCTTCCGATGCCAAAATCTTGTCCTGTTGCCGACGAATGTTTACAGAGATCACATGACAGGTATCGAATGACGTACTATTGGTATCGGAACCACTTTAAGGGTACGAGCATCGAAATGTTTCAAATGATGCCCGGCCCTAACGGGTGTGTTCTTTGTCTTTTTGTGAGGATAACCATGGGACCAGTCTTCCAAAAACCAAAACCAGTTCACTTCTCTCGAAGAGGGTTTTTGAGGGTGTCGTGGAATAATAACGCTCATGCACTCATAGAGGCTTTGCTGTAGCAACCATAACATATGAAAACACGGAGCGAAAAGAAAGAGCTGTAAGAAGGAGGAGCTTAAGATGGGAGCAGCCCAACACTCCCCTCCATACTCTCCTTTCTCCTGCCCACCTGCCCTCCTCCTCTCCTCTTGCCACCGTCAAGCTGTCCCGGGCGATTGTTTGTCTTCAGAGCGCCGCTGTCTGCCAGACAGGACTGCTAACATCAGTGTTAGGAAGCGTTCCTTTCTCTGGTGTAAGGCTGCAATGACAACGTCTGCCATGTTTCACTCTGATCTCTCCATCAGTGTGAATAAGCGTATCGCCACGCTGCCTCAGACTGTCACTCACTCCTCTGGGGAGACACCCGCGCACCGCTCCTTATTATCTCTGCCAAGATGGACGCCTTCAAAATGGAAATGCTGCAGATGTAGCTGCGCAGACGTACACACACACACACACACACACACACACACACATGCATATATTGTTTAATACCCAGCAGTCTGCAGAGATACAAAGTTTGTCATAGAGACTGGTGGGAATGTGTGTTTTTTTTACAGATCAGTTGGGTCATGCTAGAAAATAGAGACAGAAAGATGAGACAGACAGGCCCCGAGTCCTGTATTGCGTGCAGGTTTGAGTGTGTGCAATTAGTTTATAGAAGGTGTGTTTGTGCATTTATGTGTGAGAATGTGTGTGTGTGTGTGTGTGTGTGTGTGAGCTGACCTGTGGTGCAGCCGCGCAGCACAAGCTGACTACCTTTGTTAGATCCCTCTGTCTTTCGTGTCACATCAAAACACCTCATTATCTCCTCCTCTGTCATTGGAATTCAGACTCTTTTTCACTATTAACCTACTCAATATGCTCTCTCTCTCTCTCCGTTACTCACGCTGTCTGTCCCTCTCTTTCGCTCTCTGTCATCAGCCGCTAAGACAGCGTCGGGTGTAACAACTTCTTCCCTCTCGTTTGAAAACCATGATTCAAATAACAGATGTCTCGTCCAGCGGAGGACAGGAGAAGAAAGCGGCGCTCTCGCACCGCTAAACCCTCTCATAATTTGTCAGCTGATGAAGACCTCACCGGTGTGTGGCTCTTAATGATCTTCATCAAACCCCTTCAGCTGCCTCTCAGGCGGACCGCGAGGTGTTGCGCGTCCCAGAGGGGACGGCCCCGCATGCTGGTCTCAGGTCGAAGATTAAATCATAGTCAAGTCCGGGAGAAGTCCAAGTCCAAGTTTACACACCGTGTAACCAAACCTAAAAATGTATGACGCGTTTCTCTGAGCGTGTCGTGTCATTAGTGATGTCAGAACACTTAGCTGATGAGTTATTACTCTGCATTGCCAGCAGTTATTAATAGAAAGCAGAAGCAGAGTCCGCTGTGCTTCCCAAGGACCCGGATGGGACATATTTATCCGTTGCTGGAGGCGATCTCTCCGATCATTTGTTTAGATTTACAGACGGCGCTGTGTGAAATGTGCACCGTGCGTTCTTCATGCTGCACTTTGTCCACAGAGGCGCACGGTAACTGCAGCGACCGCAGTCGAGAACCCCCCCCCCCCCTCCCCCCCGGCCTCTTTAATTACAGCACAAGGCGAACAGGAAGTAAAAATGACTTGGAAGCAGGGAAGTTCGTATTACCGCGTGAGCCCGGCTGTGTCAGCGGTGATCACTCTCTCCTCATTAGAGTGTTGTTTCACCTCATTGAAACACACACACACACACACACACACACACACACACACACACACACACACACACACACTGCACCTGTAGACTGTGGGCGCCAGGTGTCCGGAGAAATGGATCACTTTTTCTACGCCTCATTTCAACAGATGTGTTTAAAAGGAAGTCCATGCAGCAGGGACTTCCTGCATGGTTGTGTGTGTGTGTGTGTGTGTGGGGGGGGGGGGGGGGGGGGGGGGGACTGCACAAGTTCACATGCTCTGTCTCTCTTCTGGTGAATATGAGTGCACTGTAAATATGCCTGTGTCTGTATCGACACGGATGTCTACTTGAGTGGATGTCGATGCAGTAGATAAACAGATTTCGTAATCGCTCGCGTTTTTTCCCTCCCGCTCACATCTTTTCGTGACGGCGGCTGAACGCTGACGTGCTCTCCTCCTCCTCCTCTTCTCCTCCTCCACCATGGGAGGACGGAAGCCTTCTCCTCCCTTCCCCTCGTACCTATGAAAGAGCGGTGCGGTCGGGCGCGGGCTAGGTGATAACCCTTTTGTTTAGTCTGAGCTCCATCACAGGCTCTGTCAAGCCCAACAGACAAGCAGGCAGAGCCGTGACAGGCCCGCTAATCTGACAGCTCCTCCACATCACAAAGCAAAGAGCAGCCATCACATCAAAGTGGCGCGAGAGAGGCACCGGCGGTGAGAGATTTGACGCCGCACTCCTTTGCTCTGCCATTTTCGCTGGTATCTTCATAGCGGCCCTGACATGCTGCGCGCCAGGAACCTTCAGAGGAAGCATCCAGGTGGCAGAGGGGGGGGGGGGGGGGGGAGCCCGAGTTGAAGGACTCCCCTCTGGCTGAGTGGTGAGCGTGGGTAACCTTCCTGGAGGATGAGCTGTGTGATGCACTGAGGGTACATGACAGGCTGTTTAAACGCATTTGTGTTTGTGTGTTTGTGTTGTTGAGGAGGTGGGGGGGGTGGGGGGGGGGGGTCATAGAGCGGTGGGTCTTTTCTACGTGTACACCTTCCACTGTGAAGGAAGAGACATTCTGTTCAATTACAGCTTGATCAATGGTCATCAGATCCAGTGTCACTGAGCTGAACAGTTCAATTAACCCAACTTGTTGTTACCTTCATTTATCAGGGTAACAGTTTTTCCACCTTCACTCCTGGAAGCTGCCCACTAGACTAATATGTGTGTAGTTCCACTGGAGCAGCTTGGGGTTTGGGCTCATTGGCAGGTCTTTTACTTTCCTGGCCCCAAATTAGACTTCTGGTCCGGCGCTCCAAGCGGCGACCTTCTGTTCACGAGAAGGCTGCCTGTCGTCCGCTCAACGCTTTGTTGAGACGCAACGCGGTTCTCATTCCATCTCGACGCTTCGTCAGACGCCTCGGCGCTGCTTTCTAAGGCAGCGGGTGGCCCGGCACACGGCCGCAGTAAACACCCGGTTAGCGGTGTGAATTCAAACTTGCCGCTTGTTTAGGCAACAAACACTTAGTTGGGTTGAGGAAAAACATCGTGGTTTAGTTTAAAATGTGTACGGAAAATCCGTCGTAAAGATCGCTAACGTAACTTTAAAATAACTTGACAGCACTTTGGGACATGAACTCCGGTTTGATCGTTCCGTGTTTGTTTGACTCATCCACCTCCACTTCTTTGGTCTCTGTCGTCTCACTCCAGTGAGTCGGTATCAGACGGCGAGGAGCGAAGGGTTGCAATACGACGCCCTGGGAATGAGAATGGGCGTCACCCGCTATTAGGTGTATTAAAAGATTTCAGGATTATATAAATATATTTTTGGGATAGATTCAGTTGCTGGGCTGAAGTCACACACTGGTGTCTCCTCTGCCTGTTCGCTGGTACTGCGCTCTACTATTTTGCTAAGAATGTCTCAAAGTTTTAAACCTTCACATAATATGCAGAACAAAACTATTTGCAAATGCATTATGAATTTGAAGGAATGAGAAAGAATGAGAGTTTTAATAACCTACGTGTCTTTACAAATTGCTTTTATCAATGTCACTCAGATTTGACACACTTCCACGTCATCAAGGTAAAAGAAAATCTTTCATCCACCTTGTTTTAGTCAGATGAAGCCGAAAAGTCTCTTCATTTCTGTCCCGATCAAACTGTTGAAACTCGTTTTAAATCACGTATAATTTGATCAGTCCAGATTCTATCGATCCACATGAATCCCAACGATTGTCTGCCACTTCTTACAACTTCTGGCTCCGTTGCTGTAGGACTCTGAGACGTGTCAGAGAGTGTGGGGTCACACACAAGTTATGTGGGTCACATGTGATCTTCCTCATCCAGATGGGTTTGCCAGATGCAGAGCTGCCAGTCGTCTTGACAGAGAGCACACCCTACCTCGCATACAAATAAAAACAAACGGAGAGCGGCGTTCATCAGAGATCACCACAGTGCTGCTAGCTGGCCGTGAACAAAGCAGTCTGGCAAAGCGTTTTTCCGCTTAATGTTGAGTAATAGATTTGAGTCTTATGTGAGTTTTGGGACCGCCATGAGGTAACGGTCTCGTGGCGCTCTGGAGTGCCCCGAGTCCATCTAATAATGTAAAACAACAGTAATTTGAGCGAGCCGCTTCATCTCTGCATGTTAATCAATAAACTCATTACCTCCGGTGCTTAGCGAAGGATTCCCCGATGGCCGCTCACTGATGTAGGCGGAAAGAAAGAGAGAGGGAAGGGAGCTGGAGATGAGGGGGAGAGGTGGAGAGAGAGGTTGATTATAATTACAGATTTTAGCAGCCTGTGCCTTAGCATAACCTGCTCATTAAAGTGAGTGTATGTGTGTGTGTGAGTGTGTGTCGGCCTCACACTTTCAACGCGGCCCTGCAGCCACATTGCTCCCCACTACCCCCCCCCCCTTCCCGCCGAAAGCCAAGAACAGCCCCGACACAAGTGGCCCATTTTTGAATATAAACACACACAAAAACCTGTTATTTCAATTGACCTCCGTCACGTCAAGCTGTCAATGATCTCAGCTCTGTACTCGTATCCGCTTCCCCGCTTCTCTCTCTCTCTCTCTCTCTCTCTCTCTCTCTCTCTCTCTCTCTCTCTCTCTCTCTCTCTCTCTCTCTCTCTCTCTCTCTCTCTCTCTCTCTCTCTCCGAGGCCGGGCTGCACGGGTAGAGAGCTTGAGAGAAGGAGGGGAATGATATGCCAGGGCATTTAGCCTAGCAGTGTTTCTGGTGCAGGTGAGACAGCCAGCAGCGTTTATGGAAATGGACAGAGCTAAGGGAGCCACTGTAGCTGCTGCTGCTGTGTCCCCCCCCCCCCACCCCTCCCCCCCCACCAAAAAAAAACCTCCCAACAGCGGGGAATTAGAGACTTCTCTGACAGATTTGGCTCTCCTTTGTGTAAAGGCATCGGCAAACTTTCGTTTTGCGGCTGATTTGGGGTTTCTTTTGTCATTAAATGCCGGCAATCTTCCCCCGTTTGCTTGCTTCTGAAATGAGAAGTAAGTCGGTGACGACACTCTCCTCGGGGCTTTCGTATTTCTCCTGTCGCTGATCGTCGGGCGGCTGTTGATCATTATGTTTGTCAGCGTCGCGTCTAGCAGGCATCCCTGGCCTGCTTCTGGCTTGTGATTATGAGATGAGAGGTTGTTTGTGATTGACTGAGCTCATCCGCCGTCACTGTACACATCCATTAGCATAAGCCGTCACCGCTCATCCGCGCGGCTGCCGAAGGCACGTCGCGCAGACGACGGAAACCGATAATTATGAATAAAGTAACCCCTCCTCGTCCCGCATTCTATCAGAACTCGTGTCATTTATACCGGAGCTGACTTGAGCTCCGGTGTCCGGCGTCATTTTGGCGACGGGCCGCGTTACGCTGAGTCGGTTGGACGTGTGCCTTCACTCTGAATGTTCTCCTCGGGACAGGTAGCCTCATTGAAGTGCTGTTGGCAGAGGCAGTCTGCTGCGAGATTAGCTGATTGGAAAATCTAACGTCACAACCGCTTTTACCCGTAATAATAAATGTTTTGTGTGAGGGGGATAGAGAGTCGCTCATTCTCAGGCTCTTTGCTCTTTGTTTACCACTGTCAGCGGGTGAATAAAAGGCGAGGTAAACGGAGGTAATGGAATCTATATCTGCACATCGACTCACTTTGAGCTTTTAATGGTGCTCGGTAGTCTCATTCCGAAAAGCCATTAATATTCCGTTTAATGCGGCTAAATGCTGCTAACTGTTTTCAACACTGGGAGACAGTCTCCGGGCCGTCTCTGTTTGTGCTGCCAGCGCATCCACAACATCAGGTCGACGGATCGGGAGGCCATAAGTGACTGTGACAGCCAGTTTACAGTCAGTTTAGACGCCTCTGCTTCTCCCGTAAAGCTAAGCAGCAGGATCCAAATTCACTCCGCCGCACTTTCTTGTTTATTTCGGGCGAG
Organism: Cebidichthys violaceus; assembly: GCF_023349555.1. Taxonomy (NCBI): domain Eukaryota; kingdom Metazoa; phylum Chordata; class Actinopteri; order Perciformes; family Stichaeidae; genus Cebidichthys; species Cebidichthys violaceus. The sequence continues at coordinate 17,887 of NW_027176755.1, forward strand.
TCGAGTGAATTATGATCTTTTACACCCAAAAAATACGACCCCAACGGAAGCTTTTTTAACAATTTCGGCTCAGTTCTTTGGTTTCACGAGTCTCATTGCTCCGGTCGAAACCATTTCCAGCTGTTTTCATTGAAAAAGATCACTTTTTATTGTCACATACATGAAGTTTAACCTTCTCATCCTAAGCATTCAAGAGCAGCAGGCCGCCGTTCAGCGTCTCGCTCAGGAACTCTTCCACCTGCAGACAGGAAGAACGAGGGATCGAACTGCCAACCTCGTGATTAAATGACGCGCCACTCTACCGACTGAGCCACAGACGCCCCAAAAGCTCCGATAAAACCCAGAAACACAACTCCAAATGAGGCAGCCTCAGTCAAACTTAGAGGAGCGGTTTCATAGAGTGGCCTCTCGAGATGATGTTGTAGACTGCATCAACTGAATACCTGAATCACGCCTCCCTTTCCAAGCGGGTCGGAGAACCACGGCGGCCTTTAGATAACGTATCTGAAGCCAGTGTAGAGTTTGTCCATTCCGGGCTACTGTAGAAACATGGTGGACTACGTGATGTGGAGATAAACGGCTCATTGTAAGCTAACAAAAACACATCGAGTCTTAGTTTCAGGCGATTACACACCGATTAAAACATAGTCACGAATATTATATTCCATCTCTGCCAATAAATACCTCTAAACACTACACACTATTTAAGATAATCAAGAACTATAGACATCTTTGTACAACAGATGACATTAGCCTACTGTCTACAGTAGCTCCACCACCGTCCATCCCATCAGTCCAGTTTCATCCTCGCCTCCTATGGCGAGAGCATTATAACCATGAAGACCGCCATGCATGTGAACCTCAACAGGTAGGAGCTGTAGCGACGGGATGCGTTGCCGTTAAGATATTACACAGAAAACAAAGTTTCATTCAAGTAGTAAGAAAATAAAAGCTCCGTCCTTGACCCGTGATTTGTTCCAGTTCCAGCCTGGGCCCAGTTCAGTGGTTTCTGGGCAGAGGGAAGCTGGCACTGTGGGGACATCTGGACACAAGGGGGGAGCGTCCCAAACAGGCAAACTACAGGGACAGCCGTGCCAGAGAGAGAGAGAGAGAGAGAGAGAGAGAGAGAGAGAGAGAGGCTCCCAGATCTGACGCCAGTGTTATGTTAATGTGATTTGTTAATTCGGTGGCCCGGTTTGAGGGGAAATCTGCCACCAACACCTGCCACCGCTTCCAAAGGCAAGGACGCAGATCCGCCGTGACACCGGCTTCATTAAATAAACAAACCAGGTCCCCCCATAACAGCATTTGGTGGAAGGCACCATCAATTCTTGTACATTTAGATCTCGGTGATTGGAGGTGACACTGAGGAGCTACGTCCCGCTGCTTCACAGAGACACGGGCCGAGGCCTGCGTCGCGTCGGTGACGGTGTCTCCGTCTTTTCGCCCTTTTGTGTGCGCCGCGTTGTTTGGGAACGAGAGCGTGCGAGTGTGTATTTTACACTCTTGTCTCCCAGCCTTTTCCGCCAGAACAAAAAAAAAGATGGCGACTGATGTATTTTTCAGGCGCAGTTCCTACAATCAAAGAGGCTCTTGTGGCCCTTTCTGATGCGTCATGTAAATTTGATGAAGCGGGGAGCCGGAGGAGAGTCGGAGAGAGCTCTGGAAAGCCTAATGTCTGTTTGCCTTTAACTCTGACGGGCTGTCTTCGCTCCCGTCTATCTTACTTCCCCTCCACTTACACCCTCCTGTGTGGATCAAGGCCGGTCAAGGAGCATCTTACCACGGAGCCCGATGTCAGACAGAATGTGCGGACGTGCGAGGATGTCAGAGCTCTCTGGAACGGCTCTCTGGGAAAGATAAAAAAGATGTGGGGAGATATCACGACGCAGAATCAGGCCTCCACCACGCCAACCCAGCGCTGGATTTGCATATGGAAAGAATGTCACAGACTGCATGTGAAGCGTCTGCGTCTGCGTCGACGTGTTTACGCGTTCCGTCTCCGTAACGGTCTTGGACAGGAGATCCGGGCCCTCACATATTTTCCTCAGCTGCAGTTCTGGCAGCTCCTCAGCCTACTGTGTGCTTTTCTAATGATTCAATTCGGCTCAATGAGCATATGCTCTCCTCCGCATCATAAACGTCAATTAGATGTGTTGTAATGCGATTTGAGTGTGTGTGTGTGTGTGTGTGTGTGTGTTTAAGGGAGAGAGAGAGAGAGACACTTGTGCTTTTCTGTGAATCTGGAAGCAACAGACGTCATCTGATGTAGACTTTAGACCGTTGAGCAGGTTTGTCGGCTTGCACCTGTTTGCCAACGCACCTCATTTGGTTAAACGATCTGGCAGGTTGACGGTGTTGTTTCTGTAAACCAACGACAAACAAGTCAAAGAAGTTGACGGCTCAGATGCTCCGTCATCTCTGCTGTAGTGGAAACACGATGACTTTAAATAACTATGATGTTAATGACATAAACGCAGGTTCTTGTGCATTCACTCAGTGTCAAACAGGAAGTTATCTGTGTTTGTTTGGGTTATTAAAAAGAAAATGTAATTTTAGAAGGATCAGAATCAGCAAGTTGTTTCCATTTTCTCTCCAAATGTCTCTTCACTTTCTTTTAATCACCAGAAGCATTTTGTCTTGTTTATAATAAGTCAGAGATTCATTTAAACTTATCAGAAACACAACTGTTGCATTGGTGTGATCAGTGAAATGAGGACCAGAACACGGAGGGAGAGGTTTCTGGAGAGTGGAGACGGGGGAATGATGTCCTGGAGGTATTGCTGGTGGGGATGGTGATGATGATGATGATGAAGATGATGATGATGATGGTGGAGGAGGAGGCAGGTGGAGATGCGGTGACAAGTCACAAAAAATGCCGCAAGAAGTTCAGTAGGAAAGATCACTAGAGAGGGCCTGAGAACACGAGTGGATGGAGAACCAGAGCATAGAGAGGCCAGGTCCCTCCCCTTCTGGTGTCTCATATGGGATCTCATTCTGGGAAAATATGTCCGATAGTTCATTGACTATCGTGCATATTTTTTCCAAAATAAGGTCCCATGGGGTCAACGTATCCTCATACAGCGGTTCATATAATATCTTAGGTTACTCCTCATCTTTCATGCGTTTTGCTACGAAGGCCTCCCTCACTGCTCGTTACACGTTTGCAGTATTTTATAGAATAAACTACTGAGTTATGTTCAGGAATAGATCGTGAAATACTCAGGTTCAAGTAACAAAACTAACTAACTAGTTAGGTTGAAGAAAAGAAGTCGTTCGGGTTAAACGGAAGTACCGTTACCGAAGTATGCATGTTACATTTCTGCTGGCTGATAGATCGGTGATATATATATATATATATATATATATATATATATATATACATATATATATATATATATATATATATATATACATATATATATATATATATATATATATATATATACATATATATATATATATATATATATATGTATATACCATGGAGTTGATGAAGGCAGCTGTGCAGACTGGACAGGTGAGGTGAATGTGATTGGGGGGGGGGGGGGAGTGCCAGGAAGGTAGTCTCCCCATACAGACAGAGACAGACGGGAGAAACCAGGAGACGCAGAGGAAAAGGGGCAACACGAGGACATGCATGTTTGGACGTGACATAAAGGTCCAAATTCAGGGAAAATCACCAAACAAAATGTCTCCCGCTTCCAACAAATCTCAGAGACTGCAAAAAGCGTCACAGCTGTGGCTGCCACACCCCCGGCTCCAGAGGCGCCTCGCCTTCCAGCTTAAGCAGCTAAACTGAACGGCGGCGGCTCGTCGCTGCACCCCCTCGTCGCTGCACCCCCTCGTCGCTGCACCACCTCCTGCTCTCAGCCGCCACGTCCCCCCGCCTGCCAGGACAACCCGGGATGTTTACTGCTAAATATTGATGGACATCTGGAGTGCCATTCATCCACCATCAAACTTCAGCGTGCCAGTGAAGTAGGCCCGGCCCACACACACACACACACACACACACACACACACACACACACTTATGTGGAGGTGAGGTGTTTGGCATCACTGCACATCAGAGGCCTTGGCCACAAAATCAAGCACTTTCAATTAAAAAGATTGGCAAAATGAACGTTTTGCCAAAACAACGGTATTGTGATTGGACAAATATGCCTTTGCTTGACAAATAAATAAATAAATGAATTTGACAAAGTCTTCATAAGCACAGGCGGTGATAACATTATGCAGCTCCCTGTCTAATTGAACTGAGTCAAGAGCTTCACAAATATTGTTTCGAGAACAAGCAGTCGATGTTTTTGGCTCCGTGTCTATTCGTCTCTTCGAAGCTGCGGTTGTTTGTGTTTGTCATGTAGAGCGGTGGTACAGGAAGAAGACCCCGGCGTTTGAGGGAAGGGCAAAATCCGGGATAAACTGTCGAAAAACAAGCACCTGCGGGATTGACGAGAGTCGAGAGCGGTTCTGTTTTCACCGCAAGCCTCTCCGCGTCAGACAGAGATGTACTTGTGCAGGGTCAGATTGGAAACATGTGTTGTGTGAGCACCGCGGAGAGACTGATCCTCCATCTTATTAGCGGAGAACTCAGAGTACACTACACTGAGGTTTACTACACACACACACACACACACACACACACACACACACACACAAAAGAAGGAGATACAGCAGGAAGAAAAAAAAAAACAAGGCTCTTTTGTCTTTTCTTAATTATTCATGCCCGGGAGGGATGCTCTCTCTGCTTTGTTTTTGTCAGCTGACACGTGTACAGGTATGATGGTGCAGGCAGTTTGTGTGTGTGTGTGTGTGTGTGTGTGTGTGTGTGTGTGTGTGTGTGTGTTTATATAATTGTGTTTGTCTCTTGTCTGTCTGCTTTTAGAATTGCACAGAAATGCCAGTTAACTGCGTCCCTCTTTGTCTGTTGCAAGCAGACACAATACGTCCGTCAGGGCGACTCAGCCACGGCGGCTCTTTCCTCCTCGGGCCCCGATCAAAGCGAGGACAGAAGCGCAACAACGGAGGCCCAGCAGCCCGAGCTGATGGGCTCTTTAAATCCACTGCAGTCGACAGCAGCTCGGCGGCGACCCTGCCCTGCGCTCGCTCTAATCGCTTCAAAATGAAGTCGCAGAGGAAGCGCGCGAGGGCGCACGCCAGCCCGAGCTCTCCTGTTCCGCAAAGGTGCAGCGGCACTTGTTTGTGCAGAATGTCTGGCAATTAAAAATAATTGGGAAGCAGGTTTGCCCGCGAAATCTTCCAAGAGTGCCAGTTATGATCTAATGAAGCTTCATTAGGCACGCTGAAAGCTGAGAGCGCCGTATGACAACGGCAATTAGCCGGGATCATAGGCACAAAAAAAAAGAAAAATTAATCATTAAATAAAATAGCTCGGCCAAGATTAGCTTTCCGCTTAATGACCAATTCATTAGCTAATTGATCTCTTATTAGTTACAGGCAGAGACGACTGTTTGGGGTACTGGTGCCGGTAATTAACAGCGTTTACGCCATTAGTCAATCGGCTAATTCTTCCAGGAAAACTACTTTGGAGGGGAGCATAGCTGGAGGCTCACGGCCAGTTGCTTTTTTTTTGCTCCTCTGCCGTGTTATCTATTTAACATCGAGAGGGGAATCGTCTCTCCGCTCAGGGGCTTTTTTAACACGCACCAACACCTAATGATCAGCCATTCATGTCATGTGACCGCATGCGTTTGGCGCCCGAGTCCAACGCGGGAGGAGATGGATGGATGAGGATGGGAGGGAGGGAGGCATGAGAGAGGTGATGTAATTAAAAGAAGAAGCAGAAAAAGAGCACTGCGAATCTCTTAAATTCTATTTATAATACATTTTTTTTCAAGTATGGCTTCTGCGCTGCCTGCACTTATATATTAGGTGCTTCACATGAATTGAGGGGGAATTAGATTAATTATTGCTCTCAGCTGGCGAGGCTGCTGCGGCCTTCTTCCCTCCGTAGGGTTGAAGAGGACGAGGATGGATGGACGAGCAGTGACAGGTGCTCTCTGCCTTCAGCAGCTCGCTGAGCTGTCAACCGGCAGTTAATGATAACTGCCTGGAGAGGGCATGCACCGCTGCCCACTGTATGAAGACATGAGAAACGTGATCTAAAATGAATAACTAATAACACCGATCATTTTCACAGCACTGTCTGCTACTGACGACGGCCCGGTCAGTGGTTTCCTCGTTACTGAATGGTCAGAAAACATAATTATGATCTCATTATGATCTCATTGCTTGTTCACAAATCTCTCGTTGCGCTCCTTTAAAGAGGACACATCATGATAAAGTCACCGTTTCAGTATGTTGTACACATACATGTGTATCTGGAGTGCTTACCAACCCACAAACATGGAACATAAAACATGTGATTCAACAAGCCAATCAGATCTGGCTCCTCTTCCTATGTCACATGTGAGTATCTCCACCTATGGCTTCAGAACTATAGCTTGCAAAGGTGGCGGTTCTGGACCTGGAGCCACATGCGATGTTAGGGGTACCAACATATTACACACAACTGCACTGGATTCCTCAGGAGGTAGAGCGGGCGTCCACGAATCCTACATTTGGTTTGATCCCCTCCAGTCTACCTGTTGAAGTGTCCTTGAGCAAGAACCCCGGCATGCTGGTGTGAGTGTGAGTGTGTATGGCTGCTGAGGAACAGGTGGCCTCTTAGACGGTGTAGTCTCTGCCACCAGAGTATTCATGTGAGTGAACGAGTGAATGCTGACTTGTGTTGTAAAGGTCACTCAGACCAGAGAAGCTCTCTGTGAATGCAGTACATTTACCACCCGGTTAGGTTGGGTTCTCCATGACACTAACGATACTCAACAACAGACTCAATAACATACTGATTCTCCCTGCTTGAAGAATTACACGTTTTTTTACATAAAAGCTTGACCGTGTTGTAGTAAAAACCCAAACACAAGCATGAACCTGAACACGTGCACGTCTCCTTTAACGGCCTCTACACTTTGCATTAACGATGAGGTTTTGACTGCTAAAAAAATAATGCAATTGTCCAATTGCTGTCTATCTCAGAGTTGCCTTGTCAGGTGCAGATGCCCCTCATCGGCCGCTCACCTTCTTTGTGTTTAAAGTGAGTCTCTAACTCGTGGCAGCGCTTGTCTACACGTCCGGCGGATGCAATCGACGTGTCAAAAGCTTGAGGCGCAGCGTGAGTTTTCTGCTCGTGAGGAGTCAAAAATATTCCCTGCCACTCTCACGGAGTGCAGGTAAAAAAAAAAGAGAGAGAGAAAAAGAAAAAGAGCGATATTTCTCACTCGTCCAAATTGCACATCTGAAGACGTCAAACGAGGGGCGCGTGGAAGTGGACTGAAGTTTGACTGGAGCGTCACCGGCCTCTTCGCGAGGAGAGGCGAGCAGCGCACTCAAAGGCTGAGATGATGGACGTGTGTGATCGCAGAGAAGGCAGTGATTTGGCCCATGAAAGCCTTCAGCCAACAGACACGCGGCCCCGCGGGGCACATCGCCGGATCCGTCTTGCCCACGCGGCGCGTGGGTGTGCTGGTGCGTCGCGAGGGTTGTGTGTGTGTTTTTTTTTCCGATGCACAAGTATGTGTGTGTGCGTGTGCACAACAGGTCGCACGGGGACTTACTCCTCCCCCCCGCCTGTCTGATCACACAGCTCATGAACGCGCGAGCCTCTTCTTCATGCGTCGCCATCCTCACCCCTAATCTCTGGCATCTGTTCTCCATTCGCCCTCTGCTCTACCTCTGTGTTGTTCCACGGGTGAGACCCCTTCTCTGTGTTTTTCCTCACCTTTTTCTTCATCCCTCAAATCCACTCTCCCTCCTATACCCCCCCCCCCCCCCTCCCCCGTCTGCGTCGGGCCCTCGGTTTCTGTTAATTAAATCTAACGAAGCCATCTATCAAGGCCTCCTCTTTCCTCAACGCCACAACATAAATCACTCTCCCTAAAAAAAAAGAAAGAGGAGAAGCTATTCCTCTGTTTCTCCCTCGCTCTTGTTCTCTCTCTCTCTCTCTCTCTCTCTCTCTCTCTCTCTCTCTCTCTCTCTCTTTGTTCTCTCTCTCCAGACCGGCCTTTAATTGTGTGATTGAGAAAGTGTAGCATCACTCCATGAAAGACGCTCTGCCTCTGAATGGCTGCTCTCCGGCTGACACCAGAGGGACCCCTTATAGCCCGCTGTGGTGAGACACACACACACACACACACATACACACACACACACACACACGCACACACACACACACACTGTGAGAGCAAGCGACTTAAAACAGACACTTATTGTAAATGGGCCTCATTGGTCTCTGAAGGCGTTGTTAACATGTCTGTGGGATGGTTTCCCCCTGCCAAGAGGGAACTTGATCCATCTCCACATTTGCAAAATTAATTTCTATTACAAGCTGTGACTGACTAACACTGCCCAAATTGGGATTTATTTGCCCCCACGATGCACAGAAGTCCTCTCCAATGGGCAGCGCTGAAGGATCTAACAGGGAGTCAGCATCAAGCTGGCTGCTGTGCACCGCTGTGCTGCATGATGCTTCTTCTTCTCCTCTGCTGGGGGATGAACGACAAAAATTAGACAATTACACAAATAGCCTTTTTTCATCGCATTGGTTTTGGGGTCACTGCGCAGAGTCCCCCCCCCCCCCCCAAAAGACAATGATGCAAACCTGATGCAACACAATGAGGAGACCAGACGCGTCTAAATAATGTATAAATGATGCATCTTGTTAGCTTCCACTCACAGGTTTGGGTTGCCTTCTCCTGCACCAAATGATCAATGTCCTAATATTATCCCCGCACGCTCTCTTCAGGTCCATCCCCGACCCCCCCCCCCCCCCCCCTCTCCCCGGGTCTTTCATGTTGCCCTCTGGGAGCCAAACAAAACACGGTTTTCTACCGCAAATAAGGAGCTAAAACACCATGTGATCAGTCATGAATTATTTGAATGCTATTGATTTGTATAAAATGTTGCCTCTCCCCAGAGCGTTTTGACCACGAGAACAATAGCATTCTGTACAGAGGACCTGAGATAGACAAAAGCAAACGATGTTAAAGAGATGCTCGTAGTTAACAACCTGCAGAGCATGAGAGAAGGAGCTGGTGTTTGATTTTCAAGCTTTGTCAATGGATTAGTATGTTTTCTCTGCAAATCTGTGCTGCATTTAAGGGTATAATGTCAATTTCATGCCCCCCCCCCCCCCCCCCCCCCCTCAACGAGAGGCCCCGGTGCCCTGTGGGTAGAGAGCAGTTAGAGAAGACACAGGCAAAAATAACAATCCAAACATATTCCCAAAACGTCCCAGTCGAGTGTGAGCTAATGTTCAGCACATTGTGGTGTCTTCATGTTGAGACATTTTCTTCTTTTCTTCTTCTCGTTTTTTCTTCTCTGCCCTGAAAGCCTCATTTAGACGGCAGACGAGGCGTTTGAACGCAGCATCGGCCCTGTAGTCTCCGTGGACCGCTGCACAGCGCTGGAACAAGGACCCGAATGAAGGGCCCCCCCCAGACAACGCAAGCAACCGCGAGATCCCTGCACCCCGCAGACAGGCCAAGAGGAGTCTGATAAACCAACACACAATCACTGTCATTAACACGGCAGCCGCTTAACACCACTCCTCTTCCTCACAACAAGAGGTTTAACGCTCCCAATCCAATCCTCTGTCTTTTTCTGCACAAAGGACCACATCTGTACAGCAACTCTGCATTGCTGAATCAGATTCAAGCATACCTCTTTATTGCATTTCTTTCACTACCCCCCCGTCCCCCCCGTCCCCGTCCCCCCCACGTCCCTATAGTAGAAGATGATGATATTTGGAGATGTATGCGCTGCTCTAAAAGAGGCTTTACGGTCGTGGAAATGATATTAGAAGCTGGAGGTGCAGCAGTCGCTTTCTAAGTTACATTTTCAGAACTCACTCTGCTCTCTGGGGGCCGAGTGTAACATTTAGACAATCTGTCATGTGTTCTGATCT
>NW_027176756.1:0-17500 GCF_023349555.1 Cebidichthys violaceus
GACTCACTCAAGGGTCACTTACTTGCTTTTTTTCCAGGTCTTTCATCTTCCGGCCTTCATGAAACACGAGATGAATCCATCAAAGAAGAGAATCTGAACGGACGAATGAAGAAGACTTTATGTTGTGACCGACACACTAACCCTAATGCATACATGATATATATATATATATATATACATAATATACATATATATAATATATATATATATATATGTTATATATATTATGTATGCTGGCACTCTTCCTATGAATGAAAAGTGCGTTACAAATAAAATGCATTATTATTATTATATATATTTATTTTATATATACAAAATATATATATGTTGAAATATGTTTATATATAATATAAATATATATTTCATATAATAAAACAATCTGTATATGTATATATATGTATATGTATTTGTATACATATATATATGTATTTTATATATATATATATGTATTTATATATATATATAAATATATATTTATAAATATATATATATATATGTATTTTATATATATATATATATATATACATATATGTATTTATATATATATATATATATATATATATGTATTTATATATATATATATAAATGTGAAGGAGCTGTTTATTTATTTGCATTCAACCTCATTGGTCACTTTTTAAAAACGGTTTTAATGTTTTTATTGTCGATGTTTATTATTCATAAACCTCTCAGTTTAAGAACCTCAATAATAAACTGAATTTACACATTTCTGACAAACTAAACGTTATGAAGCTGTTTTATTAGATGACATTCATTCATATATTATAATAACTATAGTGAGCATGAAGAGAATAGGAACTGAACGGTTATACAAATGAGCACATTTTAAAAGTCAGTGTTTTAAATATATATTAATATACATGTTAATATATATTAATGTTTAAAGGACCTTCAGTACAAACTGTGTTTTTAAGACTCGTTCAGTCACCTGACTGCTGCAGTGAATCACCTGTCTAATATAATATAATAATATATACATATATACTGTACTATATAATATATACAACAATATAATACACACGTTTATGAATATTAATTATGCGTTAAAACAAGTCACAACTAACAGCTGACAGTCACAGTGGAGCCCCCTGGTGGACCAATGTAGTCACATCTTCTCTTTGTTTCAATGGTCTCACAGAAGGACCAGCATGCACTGCGGCTTTTTGTTCTTCTTTCTGGATTTATTAAACTGTTACTTTTTTAAATCACAAAACAAAACGATTCTACGTGATGAACTTTTTCATTTTATCATAATGTATTATTCATTCATTCATTCATTCATTCATTCAAGTGCATTTCTAAGTGTTTCATATCAAGTTGACATTATTGACAAAAAGTCACAACATTGCTCATCAGTTTACTACTACTGAGTTAAAAACGTGTACTTTACTTGAGTAAAGAGGTACATATAGTACTTTTACTGTACTACGTCTCAGAGGTACATATTGTACTTTTTAGTAATACAATATCTATATAATATATAACATGATGAGGACCTTTGCTTTTGACAGTTTAATTACATTTTCCTGATTATACTACCATACTTTTACTTGTAACACAGTACTTTTAAGTGTCTGTGTGTGTGTGTGTGTGTGTGTGTGTGTGTGTGTGTGTGTGTGTGTGTGTGTGTGTGTGTGTGTGTGTGCGTGTCTGTCTGTCTGTCTGTCTGTCTGTCTGTCTGTCTGTCTGTGTGTGTGTGTATATGTGTGTGTGTGTCTCTGTGTGTGTGTGTGTGTGTGTGTGTGTGTGTGTGTGTGTGTGTGTGTGTGTGTGTGTCTGTGTGTGTGTGTGTGTGTGTGTGTGTGTGTGTGTGTGTGTGTGTGTGTGTCTGTGTCTCTGTGTGTGTGTGTGTGTGTGTGTGTGTGTGTGTGTGTGTGTGTGTGTGTGTGTGTGTGTGTGTGTGTTTGTTTGTGTCTGTGTGTGTGTGTGTGTGTGTGTGTGTGTGTGTGTGTGTGTGTGTCTGTGTGTGTGTGTGTGTCTGTGTGTGTGTGTGAGTGTGTGTGTGTGTAGATAAAAACAGAAAAAAGAGAAAACGTGGGGGATCTCGTCGTCTCCTGCTGATGTCAGCTGAATCTCTCTCTCCTGCATATTAACACAGATGTTTCCCTGAGGCGATGCAGTGCAGCAGCGTGAGTGTACACACACACACACACACACACACACAGACACACACACACACACACACACACACACACACACACACCACACACACACACACACACACACACAGTAATTGGGTCCCCGGACAGCTTCCAAACATCTCAAATCTGAAAACATTTAACTTCTGGAAAGACACAAAATAGCCAACTGTGTGTGTGTGTGTGTGTGTGTGTGTGTGTGTGTGTGTGTGTGTGTGTGTGTGTGTGTGTGTGTGTGTGTGTGTGTGTTGACTTTGAGTTTGACCTTCAAAACGCGGTCTGTCCTCCTCTCGTCCAATCACAGGCTGGACCGGCCTGGCTGCTCCACTTCTAAAAGTCTGAAGTGTTCGGGGCCCTCTGCTGGTGAGCAAGAGCAACTGCAGCGTCCTCCTCCATCAACCTGTTAAAGTACAAACCTTTCATCAGTTCAAACCAGAGTCAAACCAGCAGCCAATGTCTCTACTCACGACAGCAGCAGATACGGATCAATACGCCGCTGAAAATAGTCCCCGACAAAGTCCCTGTTTGTTTGATGAAGAATGAAACTACACATTTGTGTTTTAAAGATTTACGTCTTTAATAGGAACCAATGGGCAACAGACAGGAAGTGACAGATTATTGAGAGAAGTAGCAACACATTTTTGTCAATTTTTTTGGGATTCATTGACTAAAAGAAAACTAAAGACTTCAGTGCTTCAAAAGGAGTTCTAGTAGAGAGATGAGGCAACAAGGTTGCTAGCATGTTTTTTGAATAAATGACCGTCACGTTTTCCTGAGGCCAAAGTCGATGTATTAACTTATTATTAAATTATTTAAGAGCAAACAGTCCAAAACGCAATTTGGATTTTTTGACCGTCGCCATCTTGTTCTTTGACCGTCGCCATCTTGGTTTTTGACCGTCGCCATCTTGTTCTTTGACCGTCGCCATCTTGGTTTTTGACCGTCACCATCTTGGTCTTTGACCGTCGCCATCTTGGTCTTTGACCGTCGCCATCTTGTTCTTTGACCGTCACCATCTTGGTTTTTGACCGTCGCCATCTTGGTCTTTGACCGTCGCCATCTTGTTCTTTGACCGTCACCATCTTGGTTTTTGACCGTCGCCATCTTGGTTTTTGACCGTCGCCATCTTGGTTTTTGACCGTCGCCATCTTGTTCTTTGACCGTCACCATCTTGGTTTTTGACCGTCGCCATCTTGGTTTTTGACCGTCGCCATCTTGGTTTTCGGGTGTGATGCCATCTTGGTTTTCAGGTGTGACGCCATCTTGTTCTTTGACCGTCGCCATCTTGTTCTTTGACCGTCGCCATCTTGTTCTTTGACCGTCGCCATTTTGGTTTTTGACCGTCGCCATCTTAGTTTTTGACCGTCGCCATCTTGGTTTTCAGGTGTGACGCCATCTTGTTCTTTGACCGTCGCCATCTTGTTCTTTGACCGTCGCCATCTTGGTTTTCAGGTGTGACGCCATCTTGGTTTTCAGGTGTGACGCCATCTTGGTTTTCAGGTGTGACGCCATCTTGTTCTTTGACCGTCGCCATCTTGGTTTTCAGGTGTGACGCCATCTTGGTTTTCAGGTGTGACGCCATCTTGGTTTTCAGGTGTGACGCCATCTTGTTCTTTGACCGTCGCCATCTTGGCCAAATCTATGAGGCTGGTAATGTCCAGTCAATCAGTTGAAAAGTGTTTCTAGTCATCTTTGAAAGCAAACAAAGTAAAAATGCTGCATCGATGACGTTGCTATGTTTAAAATTCTGACACCGTCTCCGTCTGCAGCCCACAACTCCTCCAGCAATAACCGACAGAACATTTAAAAACTAAAACCATCAGAAGAAAACTTGCCCCTGATTCACCTTCATTCACACCAAACTCCATTCACTTTTCCTGCAGCCTCAGCTTGAACACATCTGTCCTGTGACGTCAAAGCCGCTTGTTTTCTAAGTTAAACTCTGCATGATTTCTGTGAGTATTTGTGAAGCGTATTGAAACACGTTGATAGCGCTGCAGGAGTTATGGCACGTTTGGCTGTTTTTCTGAATGCAGCGTGGGAGGTGGGAACTCGTCTGCTACTTTTGATTTGAATTTTGAGGAGCGAGACACAGATCGGTTTCACCGGTCCTGCTGGGAGATGACATAATAGGGACACACCATACATAATACATCACAACTATAGAAGTCTATGGGGGGGAGGGGGGGAGGCAGCGTCAATGATGTCAGCCAGATTTAGCTCGATGAAGAGGAAGGAGGGGTGATGTCACAGCGGCAAACTCTTCAATGGAGCTGTGTCTGTGTGTGTGTGTGTGTGTGTGTGTGTGTGTGTGTGTGTGTGTGTGTGTGTGTGAGAGTGTGTGTGTGTGTGTGTGTGTGTGTCTGTGTGTCTATGTGTGTGTCTTTGTGTGTGTGTGTGTGTCTGTGTGTCTATGTGTGTGTGTGTCTGTCTGTCTGTCTGTGTTTGTGTGTGTGTGTGTCTATGTGTGTGTCTTTGTGTGTGTGTGTGTGTGTGTGTGTGTGTGTGTGTCTGTGTGTGTGTCTTTGTGTGTGTGTGTGTGTGTGTGTGTGTGTGTGTGTGTGTGTGTGTGTGTGTGTGTGCAGGCTGCAGCATCACCATCATCACTGCCGCCATCTGTTTTCTCAGTTGGTGGCGCCATCTGGTGTCAGAAACATGAAACAGCAACCAAGTACATTTATTCAAGTACTGCACTGTAGTACAATTTTTGAGGTACTTTACGATACTTTACATGAGTGTTTCCATTTCCTTTAACTTTCTACTTACTACATCTCAGAGGGAAACTTTGTTGGTCTGACAGCTTTAGTTTTGAGTTATTGTTTAGTTTACAGATTCATATATAATACCCTACATACATATATTAGTTAATCTTTTGTTATTAACTTTTACTAAAATCTTTTCCTAAACCTAACTAAGGTCTGCTGGAGCAAAGATCTGTCTTTGTCTCAGTGAGTCTGGATCATGATTGAACTCTGGATGTTGACTGAGGAGGTTTATTGTTCATCTAATATTCACCAGTTCTTCTCTCTCTCTCTCTCCTGACCTCTGAGGAAGAACTTTACTAAAGTTGATTCTTGTTCTCAGCTTCTCTTGAAACACTTGAGTCTGAATCAGTGACTGCTGGAGGATGAGAACTCGTCTTTATCAATTAGCCGTGTCTCTGTGTGCTGCTGGGTTTTCTAATCCCTGCAGCATAATTACAGGCTGCCTCGCTGCAGAGCGCCTGTTCGGCTGTAATTGGTTTGTGGTTCTGGGTATTGACTCGTCGTCCCGAGACACTCGGAGACACTCGGAGCTCATTTCTGGACCGAACCTCTGAGGAGGTTTCTCCAGTTTAGACTAAAGGAGAATAACTTCCTGTGCAGTTCTGACTTTTTCTTTATGTCTTTATTCTCTGCTGTGTTCAAACTCTTTGCTGCTCGTGAAGAAATAAATGTGTTGTTTTGTAAAGATGTGTTTTATTGAAAGAAGTTTTTATGTATGATGCAAAATATGTAAGATGCATAAACACTTCCATCTGTGCATGAACTAACACATTAGTAAAATAATGGATAATAATAATAATAATAACATAAGGACATAAAATAATAACAATAACAACAATAACCATGATAATCATAATAATAATATAATAACAATAATAACAGTCATATTCATTATAATAACAATAATCATGATAATAATATAATTATTATATAATATAATAATAGACCTAACTATAAAAATGCTTAATACCAAATAAATAAATTAAATGAAGTAAATAAATAAATACACGCATATACACAGAGATATATACAACATCCATACATATACAAAATTATTAAACAAATAAGTATATATATATATATATATGTAATTTTATATATATACGTGTATATATATATATATATATATATATATATATATATATATATATATATATATATACACACACACAAAAAAGAACAATATCAGTAAATGCAAGCTACAGATAATAAGCTGTATTGAATGAGAAGTGTCAGAGTGACCTTCCTGACCTTCCTGCTCTCACTTCCTCTTGTTTCCTTAAGGACAAGTCGACCTTCAGTTCACGTCCAACACGTCTCAGGTCAAACAGGACATGAGACTTCTACTTTTATCTATTTACTTTACTTTTATTTCTGTCCCATCTTCTCTTTGTCCGTCCAACTCTGTCTTTTTCTTTAATACTTCTCTCTGTCAGATTTAGTACACAGATGTTTTACTTCATTGAAAAAGTTACAAAAGTATCAGTAATAAAATACATTTTAAGTACCAAAAGTAAACGTATTCATATTACAGACTATGTCATAATTATTGATCCATTAATGATCAACACATTAATGCATCAATAACTATAATAACACTTAAATATTGCCTTTTGATGACTTAATATACTGCTGGTAGATTCATCTTTCAAAATACGTCATCATTTATTAATTTATTATATTTTTTATTAATAATAGGAAGCTGTCAGATGAATGTAGTGCAGTAAAAAAGTATTATCAACTATTAATATTTCCCTCTGAGATGTAGTATACAATTAAAATACTCACATAAAGTGCTTTAGAATTGTATTTATAGTACTTGAGTAAATGTACTTAGTTACATTCCACCTCTGGATGTATATTTTTCAATAATGTTCCATGTTCTGTCGTCTCACCTTTGTTAATGTTCTGTTTATTTCTTTAATGCCCTTTAATATTTATTATTTACCCTCTTGTTCTCTACTTTAATTATCTTTATACAACCTGTCATCGTGTCCTTTTGGCATTCGTTTCCTCTGTCCTTTCCTTTTTTTGCCTTCATTGTTTGATAGAGGACAAATGAGAGGAGACAGGAAAACGTCACCAGTGTCTTTATTTTACTGTCCTTGTTTTTCTTGTTCTCTGCCTGAGAGACGTGAGCGACCTGCTGCCAGACCATAATAGTCACCTTGAGTCAGTCCTGATGAGTCAGACGGATTAAAGCCGGTCGGAGGTGAGAGACAATGACTCAAATACTTAAACATAATTATCTCTGAGGACAAAAAAATAAAGGAAAAAGCTCCTTTTACATTTCATCATGTTGATGAGATGATTCAGAGAGACGTGATGTTTGGTGTTAAAGAAGAAAAGTTAAGTGAAAATAAGTGTTGAAGCACAGGTAGGCAATTTATTTTAGATACAAATAATAGCAATAATACTTAGATAATAGATGAGCATTATAGCAATAATAGTTAGATAATAGATGAACATTATAGCAATAATAGTTAGATAATAGATGAACATTATAGCAATAATAGTTAGATAATAGATGAGCATTATAGCAATAATAGTTAGATAATAGATGAGCATTATAGCAATAATAGTTAGATAATAGATGAGCATTTGTGTTATATTATATTAGATATCATCATGTAACGGTTAAAATTATATGTTACTAAAAGTTCTCCTATGAAAGTCCAGCAACACGTGTTAATTTACACAATTTACATGAACACAGTCTTTTCAAAATAAACTTCCGTCTTCACAGGAAAATACTTTTGTACAAATACTCTTTGTTTGTACTTGATACAACACAAAGGTGCATCCAAAACATGACATATTCCATCTCACACTCACTTAATATCATCTAAACTTAAGAGCAGAGGTGTGGGTCAGCAAACAGGAAGTGGAACACGGGTTACCTGACCAATCAGCAGCAGCGTGTCACGATGACCTCACAGCCCGAGGTCGAGGTCAGAGGAAGTTCCTCCAAAGGAAGCTTTTTACTTTTCAACATCTCAGTGTGTTTTTAATAAGGAAGTCAACCTCTAAAGCTGACGACTTAAAAACAGAAATACCACTAAAAGTACTTACAAGTAAAAGCCTTCTGCATAATGACTACTTTTACTTTTTGTACTTAACGTATAATATTTTTATACTTTTACTATTTTGTTAGCAGGACTTTTACTTATATTTTAAGAATTACTTAAGTAAAAGAAATACCACACTGTAACAATACTCAAGTAAAAGTCTTGGAATGAAAAATGTTACTTAAGAAGAAGTATTATCAGCAAAATGTACTTTCACTGTGAAAGGTAAATGTACTTCTTACTCAAATGTTTCATAATTATAGAATATTCTGTTTTTATTACATAAAAACATTTTAAGGATGAAGTTCATCAATGTGGGGATATAGCAGTAAAAAGTACAATATTTGCATCTGAAATGTAGCAAAGTAGAAGGGTAAAGTAACATAAAATAGAAATAAAGTACCTCATTTGTACTTCAGTGAAGTACTTGAGTAGATATACTTCTCACCACTGGTTGTATAGATGTTTTTGTAGTATTTTCTGGGAGTTTTTGGTGCATTTCGGACAAAAAACTACACTGAATCGTGTTTTTATGTGAACATTATTACTGAAAAATCTTCAAAACTAGGCAGTAACATGTCACTTATTTGTACATGTATATACTTATAGTTAACTAAAGAGTAAGCACAATAATTTTGACTGAGTTCTTCCAAGTGGTTAAAAGTCTTCCTTGATATTCCAGTAAACCAGCTGGAGTTAATCTTTAATGTCACTGTAGATCAATAACTGGTCACACTGGTGGTTTAGGTCAAGGTCACCGACACACCGACACACTTCCTTAATCTGTGTGTGTGTGTGTGTGTGTGTGTGTGTGTGTGTGTGTGTGTGTGTATGTGTCTGTGGAGGAAGTATTCAGATACTTGGGTAAAATAAAACGAGTTCTACATGGTAAAAATACTCTGTTCCACTAAAAGTATATATATAATCCCATACTGTGAAAATACTCCTTGACAGTGAAAGTACTAATACTATACAGTAAAAAATACTTTGTTACAGTAAACGTACAAATACTATAAAGTAAAAATACTATTTTACAGTAAAGTACTAATACCACTCTGTAAAATACTAACATAATCACTAACACATTACAGTATTAACATTATTACATCTGGAATGTTTTTAAATTTAAAAAAACAAAAAAACATCAAGATCGACTCTTAGTTGTACTTTACCTTTTAATTATGTTGTATCTGCTAAAATGCTTAAATAAACATTGTGAAGTAAAAAGTAAATTCCTTCTGTGCACAAATGTTTAGTTTTCCTCGAAACATTTCTGATGACTTTACAAAATTAACAAAATAGTTTTTCCCATTTTTGAGCTACAACAAGTATTTAAAATGAAGTAAAACAAAAAGTTCGATCATCTTTTCATTGTGAAAAAAACGTAAAAATACTCCAATAGTCCAAAGAACGGCTCCTTTCACTGTGATGTCAGTTAGTTGTTATAGAATATTATGTTATTGTGTTGTCACTCATTTATACATTTAACATATTTAACGTATAATGTTTAACATTGTAGTTCAGTTAATGTGGAGACAGTTTTAGATACTTTGAGTACTACTGGGTAGATTAATAGTAGGATAGTATAAACACATATTTTGATGTGTTAAATGTAGTAAGGTAAAAAAAAATACAGTATTATAGTATAATAATTAAATATAATATTTTCGTCTGAGAGGGAGTAGAAGTAGAAAGTAGCCTAAAATGGAAATGCTGACAGTGTGTGTGTGTGTGTGTGTGTGTGTGTGTGTGTGTGTGTCTGTGTGTGTGTGTGTGTGTGTGTGTGTGTGTGTGTGTGTGTGTGTGTGTGTGTGTGTGTAAAAAGGGGAAGCAGTGTGTGTATATAAACTGATGTTGAAATCACTCTCATCATCTTCTGATTTGATCATCAGAGACTCGACAGACGAACTTCATCTGAGCGGTGAGACAGATTTATTTTTTAGCTGCACATTTGACATTACTTATAATATACTATATAAATTCTACACAAAGTATTTAACATGTTTATCAAAGTACAGTGATGGAAGAAGTACGTAAGAGTACTATACTAAATACTCTGTTGCCAGTAGAAGTCCTGCATTTAAACTTTTTACAGTAAAAGTATAAAAGTAACAAAATATACTTAAAGTACAAAAAGTAAAATGATTATTTTTATTTGTGTAGAATAATATATATATATATATATATATATATATATATATATAGATATATAAATATAATATTATTGTCTAATAATTATCGATGCATTAGTGGTTTCTTCACTTTAATGTTGCAGCTGGTAAATTGTACTTAGTTACAGTACTTGAGTAAATGTACTTGATGTCTTTTACCTCTGGCAAAGTGAATGGTGTGTATCACATTTCTGACTTCTTAACATTTGTTCTCATATGAATATAATTTCATAACATTTAATGAACATTTAAAAAGAAAACTTTAAATACAGTTAGTGTTACCTTTTAATTAATTTTCATTTAAAACAAATGTTAAAAAATATTTAAATATTATAAATCAGTAATTCACAGCCTTTTTGGTCTTTAAGATAAAAATTAATTCAGCCAAAGAGTAACGTATGAAATAGTTTAATCATCTGTTTATTTGTTTATATTGCAGTTCATACTTTGTACTATTACTCAACAGGCTACCACAGTATTATGTATTACTTTATATTTCATTTTACATTATATTCCTGTATCTTAGCTGCTGCACTGTTTCATTGTAAGATTGTAATTCAATGTTTTTCCAATTGTTGTGTACACAAAAATAAAAAGACTTTAATAATGTTTTAGACTGTAAAATATTTACTATCCAGTATTTAACAATTAATAAGATTAGAAAGAATCAGACGAGAAAAACACAATTTGTGTAGCAGATTTACATTTTTTAAATTTTCCGAACATTTCTAATATTTAGATATTTATATATAATATACTGTATAATATAAAATATAGCATATATAATATATATTTATGATAATTTCATGTTATGTTACATTCATGTTCTTATAGTATGATGTTATTGCATAGATTTGTATTTGTTTTGTGTACAAATGTTTTTATTGACTGGTTTTCCTTCTCTCTTTTTCTGTCCAGTGACTTCAGTGAAACCTCTTGACTTCTTTCAACCATCATGTCTGGAAGAAACACCCTCTTACCAAACAACTACACGGGCCGCTACAACGAGCCGGTACTGCAAACATTACAATTTACTTTGGAATAAGAATAAGTAGTTCAGGTGATTTTTATTTTCCAGGCCATAGTCAAGTACTCAGGCTCGGGGTTTTAGGGACAACATGACGATGCTCTTGCATGTACTGTCCGATTTTGTAGTTTTTTAGTTTATTTATATATGTATTTATTTTTGTTAATGATCTTTAGGTGCCGACCTCTAACCTCGGTGATAATGAGGATGATTTTCCAGAGTTTGAGGCTTTTGATGATCCCACACCTTTTGATGATCCCACACCTTTTGATGAGTCCACCCCCAGAGTATTCAGGCTACCTTCAGGTGGTAGATACGTTTTAGTTTATATCTATTCTTTCTGTGAGAATCTGATCTATGATCAATAACAATATTAACATGTTGTACTCTTTCTTTATTCCTGCCTCTCAGATTCTATATTGGTGAAGAGTGTCGACATGCTTCAGCACATGAACAAGCCGAACCACAACACCACCGACTACGACATCTCCAACCTGGTAGTCCGTCGCGGTCAGGAGTTCATGATGCAAGTTACCTTCAGCCGCCCGCTGGTGGACAGCGACGACTTCCAGGTCGAGTTCCTGATTGGTGAGTTTGAGCTGATTCTTATTCTGAGGTCGGGATAGGCTACGGTTCAGGATCGAGATCGGGATCGGGTTCAGGATCGAGATAGAGATAGGGTTCAGGATTGAGATAGGGATAGGGTTCAGGATTGAGATCGGGATCGGGATTGGGATAGAGATCTGTAGATAACTTCTATAGCAGCCTAATTTGTAAAAATATATTCTGACAATATGCATATGAATTAATAATTTATTTTACTTTTCCTTCTATAAATAAAAAAGGGATCTCAGTTGGATTATTACAAAAATAATACACCATGTCATTTATAACCCCTTCGTTTTTTCCTCACTTCATTTAATCTGATGTCGTTAAATTCACATTGTCTCAGTGAACTGAGCGTCTGTTTCCCGCTGACATACAGGTGGGCGTGGCTTCTGTTACGGAGCGCGCTCAGTGGCCCACCTGAGACCAGCCGTTAAACTGCTCCCTTGTTAACCAATTATGATGAAGACACGCTCGTTAACAGTCGCCCACTGAACAATTAGACGACTGTGAGCTCATTATAGGCAGCTTCACATTCATTTGGCTGGCTAATTAGTACACACACACACAGACACACACACACAGACACACACACACACACACACACACACATACAGACACACACACACACACACATACACACAGACACACACAGACACACACACACACACACACACACACACACATATACACACAGACACACACACACACACACACACACACACACACACACACACACAGCTGCTGCTCAATCAAATTATCTCAAATACGAAATCTTTTAAATTGAAGAAACGTCCGTTATAACCATTACATTTCTGAATTCAATTTGTTTTTATTCCACTTGTTTTATGAATAAAATAGCTCATAGTCAGGGTTAGTAGTATAAAAAATGCCGGATATTTCCTCCTCTCCTCTACTTGTGTTTCCAACCTTGTTTCCTCCCTCTACTCATCTCCTCTCCTTTCCTTAACTCCTCTCCTTGTCTCATCTCCTCTCCTTTCCTTGCCTCCTCTCCTCTCATCTTCTTTCTTCTCCTCTCCTTGTTTCCTCTCCTTGCCTCCTCTCCTCTCCTTGTATCCTCTACTGTCCTTGCTTCCTTTCCTCTCATCTCCTCTCTCCTCCTCTCCTTGTCTCCTCTCCTCTCCTTGCTTCCCCTCCTCTCATCTCCTCTCCTCTTCTTGCCTCCTCTCCTTTCATCTTCGTTCTTCTCCTCTCTGTCTCCTCTCCTCTCCTTGCCTCCTCTCCTCTCTCCATCACTAAACCTCCTCCTCCTCCTCCTCCTCCTCCTCCTCCTCCTCCTCTCCTCTCCTCTCCTTGCTTCCTTTCCTCTCCTCTCCTCTCTCCTCCTCTCCTTGCTTCCCCTCCTCTCATCTCCTCTCCTCTCCTCTCTCCTCCTCTCCTTGTCTCCTCTCCTCTCCTCTCCTTGCTTCCCCTCCTCTCATCTCCTCTCCTCTTCTTGCCTCCTCTCCTCTGTCCATCACTAACCCTCCTCCTCCTCCTCTCCTTGTCTCCTTCTCTCCTCTCCTCTCCTTGCCTCCTCTCCTCTGTCCATCACTAACCCTCCTCCTCCTCCTCTCCTCTCCTCTCCTTGCCTCCTCTCCTCTCTCCATCACTAACCCTCCTCTCCCCCCCCACACAGGTTCTAACCCCTTAGCCAGTAAGGGCTCCCTGGTGGCGGTTACCTTCGGCCACCGTAGTGGAGGTCCGTGGCCGGGTCGGATTGTGGAGGAACGGGGTCCGACTGTGGTTCTGGGCATCACGCCGACGCCCACGGCCATCGTGGGCCTGTTCCGTACGTACATTGCCATCGTGGTGGGTCGCGGCATGAAGAGAACCAAGAGGAACTCCGACACAGACCTGTACCTGCTGTTCAACGCCTGGTGTCCATGTAAGAACTCCTGCAGCGCCTCCTACTGGAGGATCCTGTCATGGATGGATGGATGGATGGATGGATATTTAAAGCAAAGTTTTTATGTCCCATCATTTGTTTATGGAGTTTTTTAGTTTTTAATTCGGAAAAGTACACATTTTTGGCAGAGTCATTGAATTTAACAAGTTTAATTTGTTTAATTGTTAACAAGTTTAATTGGTTTGAAGAACTTGTGTTTCATTGAGGGCTGATTTTAAAGTGCTTTTAATGAGTTTAAGTAAAGACGTTTAGTGGCATGCTGTCAAAAGGAAAATAGTAAAAGTTACATAAAGTCTTCATAATTTTAGTTTTTTAATGAGAAGTTTTCGGACAGTATTGAGTATTTAATACTGTCTCTCTATGCAGACGACACTGTGTTTCTGGGTAACGAGAACGAGCGGAGGGAGTACATCCTGAACGACAACGGTGTGATCCATCAGGGCTCCTTAGGATCTGTGGTTTCCCGCAAATGGATTTATGGACAAGTATATACACACAAAGATAATAATATCACAATATCATCATAACAAATCACAGAGGACGAACTTAAGGTCCGCACAATGTTTCAAAAGGTGCTTAAAAGAAAATCTAATTGCTGTTTTGTAATTGCTTTTTTATGTATTATTGTTTATGTCATTCTTGTTTTAGCTGTTATATTATATTTATACATATAAATACATTTTCTTTTTCTTGTGTTGTTTGTAATGTATTGATATTGTTATCATATTTCATATCTTGTAAAAACATTTTGTCAATAATGTGTTACGTAGTCATATCTTATGCATATTCATTTTATATTCTCTGTAGTATTGTAACGTTTTAATATAATATAGGTGGAGGCTTCTTTTTGCCTCTTCCTGCACTGTGATATTTATTTATCTCTGTTATGTTTCTTTATTTTAATTTTATCATTTTAATTGTGCAAAATAAATAAACTAAACTAAGATTGACGCGTTAACTTCCTCTGCAGTTTGAGCGCGGCATTTTGGACGCCTGCATTTACATCTTGGATAAGTCCCAGATGCCGATCTCCGACCGAGGCGACATCATCAAGGTTGTCAGGAAGGGATCGGCCATGGTGAGAATCCAGAGTTTCACCGGCTTGACTTTAATTCAACAGTGAAAAGGATGAATTCTTAGTCAAGAAGTCAAGTCCTGACTAGATCCTTCTCGATTCCTGCTGTCACAACTGTACTTTTTAAAGATTAAAGCTTATTCTATCATGCCAGTATACCCAAATCTTCTTAATGTGCTAATATAGTATGTTTCCAAAAATCAAAAAAATTGCAAAGTTGTCTTTTTCTGGTGAGTAGTGTAACATTACAGTCTCTGTCTGCCTCTTCGCTCAGGTTAACGCTCAGGACGATAACGGAGTGTTAGTTGGTAACTGGAGCAATAACTACAATTTGGGCCGGGCCCCGACATCTTGGACGGGCAGCATCCAGATCCTGTTGCAGTACGCCAACACCGGAACCCCCGTCTCCTTCGCACAGTGCTGGGTGTTCGCCGGAGTCTTCAACACCTGTAAGTACTTTTAAAATCCTGGTGTCATATCAACACTTTCATAAAACTTTGAACTTAGACGAACTGATGAACGGACTTACTGTGCACAGGAGTTGTTTTAGCAACCACTAACAGACGCAAAAAACAACTACAAAGACACAAAAAACAACCACAAAGAGACACAATACAACTACAAAGAGACACAACAACTACGAAGAGACACAAAACAACCACAAAGAGAGGCACAACACCTACAAAGACACAAAAAAACACAAAACAACCACAAAGAAACATACAACTACAAAGACACACAAAACAACTACAAAGAGGCTGGTCCTGTGTTTTTGTGTAAAATATTAATCTGAAAAGTAACTACAGCTGTGAAACACATTTTGTGAGAAGTAGAACAATAGCATAAAATGAAGGTAAATTATGTCACAATTGTTCTTATGTACAGTACTTATAATAAAGAATACATTTAAATACTTCCCTCCTCTGTAATTGTGTACGAGGCTTGATGCATCAACATTATTCCTGTTATATTATAATGGAACGGAGGTGTGAGTTTTCACACCGGAGTGAACAATGTTGAATAAGTTAGTAAAATATTTTATGTCAATCATTTTTACATTTCACATCTTCCGCAGTCCTACGCGCCATCGGCATCCCGGCGAGGGTCGTCACCAACTTTAATTCAGCTCACGACAACACCGGCAACCTGAAGACCGACCTCGTCTTCAACAAAGACGGCTCCCCGGACTCACGCAACACCAGGGACTCCATCTGGTTGGTCCAAAGGCCTTTCAGTCAAGTCTGTTGCTGATTTGATTTAAACCAGAAAGAAAAGCCAGCTGATTATAGAAACAAGCCGGCGTTA
Organism: Cebidichthys violaceus; assembly: GCF_023349555.1. Classification (NCBI taxonomy): domain Eukaryota; kingdom Metazoa; phylum Chordata; class Actinopteri; order Perciformes; family Stichaeidae; genus Cebidichthys; species Cebidichthys violaceus. Next base: position 16,083 of record NW_027176756.1, read on the forward strand.
CTCAGAAGTAGTAAAAAAAATAATAAGTAAAGTATACCTCAAATTTGTTCTTTCAAAACTACCACAAAGAGACACAAAATGATGATAAAGTGACTACAAAAAGACACAAATTGTATACAAAGTGACTACAAAAAGACACAAAGACTAGTCCATAAAAGTTTAGTCCATTATGAGTTTCTTTGGCTGCCCTGTTCACATTTATCAAAGCTATGAATTAAACCTGCAAGGAAACCAGCCGGCTCATCGTAGATATAAACCATCTCACAAGTACTTCATTTGTACTGAAATACAGTACTTCAGTAGATGTGCTTTCCACCACTGGAGAGCACACATATGTAGGTAGTAGATTCTTCAGATTGTCCAAATACTGCAGTATTTTTAAGGATTTTATACTGTGTCAGGTTATGTTTTGGTTGGGAGGGTAAACAAAATTATAATACTACAACCTGTGTAATACTTTTACAAAACACGTGTACAAAAAAAGGTGTACTTGACAGTACTTTCTCTGTAGGAACTACCACTGCTGGAATGAGGTGTGGATCTCTCGCCAAGACCTGCCGTCCCAGTTCAGCGGATGGAACGTGGTGGACTCCACGCCTCAGGAGACCAGCGACGGTAGGACACACAGAGGGACAGACAGGTGGACAGACAGAGGGACAGACAGGTGGACAGACAGGGGGACAGACAGAGGGACAGACAGGTGGACACACAGAGGGACAGACAGAGGGACAGACAGGTGGATAGACAGGTGGACACACAGGTGGACAGACAGAGGGACACACAGGTGGACAGACAGAGGGACAGACAGGTGGACAGACAGGTGGACAATAAACATGGTGTTTGCCTTTTGCAGGACATTTCCGCTGCGGTCCAGCTTCGGTCAACGCCATCAAGAGGGGGGAGCTGTGTCACCCGTACGACGCCGGCTTCGTCTTCGCTGAGGTCAGCTCCAGCACGTCTTTTAGAACAAGTACTTTTACTAAGAAAAGAAGTAGTACAACAGTGTAGAACAGTGTTTAACTCTAAACACCTCAGAACTCTTCCTGCTGCTTCTATCAGCTGTGACATCATCAGTGAACACCAGTGACCTGCTCCATACCTGTCCATCCAAAGCACTGCTCCATGGTAACAGATGATGTGATGCTTTGGATCATGAGCCGTTCCTTTCCTTCTCCACATGTTTCTCTTCTCATCATTCTGGTTCAAGTTCCTCTTGGTTTCATCTGTCCAGAGAGTCTGGTTCTGAAGCGGGTCGGTCTGGTTCAGATGTGTTCTGTTGAAGTCTAATGAGGTCTTCCTGTTCTCCAGTGGTACCAGAGGTGTTCACCTTGTGGTAAACCTTCTGTATTAGATTCATGAAGGGTTCTCTTGATCGTAGACGTTAACAATAGAACGTCTTCCTCCTCCAGAGTGTTCTT
>NW_027176756.1:22500-27762 GCF_023349555.1 Cebidichthys violaceus
TTGATATTTTGCAGTTGGAGGAAGTTTTGTGTGACATTTTAAAAATAAGTTCAGTGAGGAAACTCAAATTAATAAATGCTTTTTAACGGCACTTCAGCTGACAGATTCAGATTTTTAATTGATACACTGATCTCAGTATAAATATGTGAAAAATCAATATTTTAGATTCTTAAAACCGTCATACAAACACATATTTAAATACATGCTCTGCTCTGTTACAGTTCAAAGAGTTAATCAGCGTCAAAAATCGCCATGAAATCATACATTAACATTTATTTTCCACTTTCTCTGAGTTAAGTCTTTTCACCAGCTTCAGTTCTGATCATAACTCCCAAATATTCATTCAATTTGAGACGTTTAAACCCTTTCAAGGCCAGTTTGTTTAAATAATGCCACGTAAATATAACAAACTTTTCCCCCAAAATGAGTCTGACTTTTTTTATTACGTGTTTTCTCGGTTGTTTCACCTTTAAACACTCGGTGTAATCAGCAAACTTAAATACATTAAAGAAAACTCGCCCTTTTCTTTCATAAAGTGAGATTTGGAACCTAAAGAATGAGTCAGTCTGACAGCTGAGGTGAAATGTTGATCCGTCAGAACGCCTCCTCTCAGAAATCAAACCTGTTGCTTCATCACTTTCATCTAGGAAATGTGATTTATTCTCTTGTATTAATGCAGAACCTTTCTACTCACAATAAAAGCATCTTCAAAACCACTGACGGAGTCGCATTCATCCATTCATCCATCCATTCATCCATTCATCCATTCATTCAGTCAGTCAGTCAGTCATTCATCTATTCATTCATTCATTCATTCATTCATTCATTCAGTCAGTCAGTCAGTCATTCATCCATTCATTCATTCATTCATCATTTCAAATCAATCAAAATCAAAAATTTCACTTTACAGTGAAAAGTAAAAGTCCTCTGAAAGGAGCCACTTTGCATAATGAGTACTTTTATTTGTTTGTACTCTAAGTATATTTTGATGCTTTTATACTTAAGATTCTGAATGCATGACTGACTTTTACTATTCCTTCACTGTGGCAGTGATGGAAGAAGTACTCAAGAAAAAAGTATCAATTCTACACTGTAAAAATACTCTGTTGCATGCAAAAAGTACTTTTGCATGCAAAAAGTACAAAAAGTACTTAAACTATCTAAAGTACTATATATATATATATATATATATATATATATATATATATATATATATATAGTAGAGTTTATGTTATCATAAAACATTAAATAATTCTATTTTAATCAATAATTTATACTTGTATGAGTATTTTGTCAATGTGGAACCAGTTTTAGATACTTTTTGTACTACTGGGTAGACTAGTACTATAGTACTGCATCATTTCATAATGTGTGTTTTTATGTAAAAAGTAAATTAAGCTGACAGATGGATGTAGTGCAGTACAATGTACAATATACCCGTCGGAGATGTAGTGGAGCAGAAGTATGAAGTAGCAGATTGTGCGATCACTCAAGTGTAGTACAAGTATGTCAAAATTGTACTAAATACAGTACTTAAGTAAATATAACATTGGATGATTATAAGACAAGGCAAGATACACAAAACTCTTTGTGTTTGTTTTGTGTCTCTTTGTGGTTGTTTTGTGTCTTTTTGTTGTTGTTTTGTGTCTCTTTGAAGTTGTTTCATGTCTCTTTGTGGTTGTCTCTTTGTGTTTGTTCTGTGTCTCTTTGAAGTTGTTTCATGTCTCTTTGTGGTTGTTTTGAGTCTCTTCCTAGGTGGTTTGTGTCTCTTTCAGAGACATTTTGTGGATGAAGTTCAGAGGAGACCTGGAGTATTTCTTCCAGTACTGCCACAGTGTAGAAATACAAGTAAAAGTCCTGCACTCAAAATTGTACTTAAGATATCGATGCATTAATGTGTTCATCACAGCTGAGCTCATTTTAATGACTCTATATACTGCTGGTACTTTAATCAGTACAGACACATCCTCGTGTATTATTCTATATTCCTGCAAAGTTACTTAAGTTATCAGATAAAAGTATAAAGTAGCAGAAAATGGAAATACTCATAAAGTAAAGTACCTCATAACTGTACCTCAGAACCTGAGTTCTTCCCGGTGCAGTTGAACCGTCTCACCACTAGGAGGAGCCAGCAGCCTTTTATCCTCTACTGACCTGCAGACATGAACGCATCAAACTGTATCAATAGTTTAAACTCTTGAGTTCTGTGTTCTCTGATCTACAGCTTCTAATAATAAGGTCCCAGCAAAGAGAAGTCGACCTCCAATTCACTGGTATTACTTCATTTAAATAGTCTTGAAAACTCCTAAGTGAATATTATTTATGGTTATGAGTCTTCAGATATTTGGTCCCAGTGATGTTTTAATGCTGCAGAACAATAGATGTTAAACCAGAAAGAGACTTCTGATGAAATAAAGAACCTGTCAGCAACAACACAAAGAAATAGAACTAACTTAAAATGTGTGTACATGTGTGTATTTCTGCACTCGTTTGTGTACTTTACTTTTCCTTTCCTTTAATCTAGTTTTTCATGCACAGATGAATGTTTGTTTGTTTTTGTATATATTATAATATTTCGGTTCTTTTTTCTTTCAAATCAAATGTATAAATGATGTAGAGACAAAACTTCACACAGAATCTCATTTAATTCTCTTAAACTGTCACAACACAGAAATACAGACTTTCAAATAAAATCACTTTGAATATAAATAAAATGTATTATAACTGCTGTGTTCATGTGTATAAATAGACATCAACAGGTGAGCCATCATCATGGTAACTGTATCTAACATGGAATCTAATGTATCACACACACACACACACACACACACACACACACACACACAACTCTAAATCTGAGTCCTCCATCAGCCTCTCTATAAATACATAAATATATAAATATGTATTTGTATGAAAGCATCTCCTTCACTGGATTTATTCAAGTTTCCCACCAGGATTACGTTTGATGATGATTACTAACGCTCATTGTTACTGAGTAGAGCCTGAACGCACCGCCATGTGTTTGTGATTTTTGAACAAAAGAAACTAAATTTTACCGATTTTACTCCCAAACTTCTACTCATGAAAGAGTGACTGAACCCTCAAAGCAGCCGCAGCGTATACATGTACTATGTAGTGTAACACTGAGTCACAAAAAACTACAAACATGGCAGCCTGATCCTCACTTCCTGCCCCCCCCCCCCCCCCCCCCCCCAGACCTTCCTGGGTCTTGAAGTGATGAAGTGAGGTCAGTCCACCGTGCTCCTCTCACGTCTGAGGCTCTCTGCTCAGCAGCCTCAGGCTGCAACGCAAACAACTGTTACCTACAAATCACCCGTCACTGTTGGAAACCGGTTTTTCACCCCCCCCCTCCTCCTCCCTTTTCTCCCCCTCCCCTCCCCCTCTTCCCCCTCCCCCTCCAGAGCACATGTCTGAGCTGCTGCATCTCACACTTTCTCAAACGTCTGGAGAGGAAAAACCTGATGAAGAGCTGCACACACACACACAGACACACACACACACACACACACACACATGTGTTAGTGTGAAGCTGCTTCTTAGGGAACAAATGAGACGAAGCAGCCGTCACACACACACACACACACACACACACACACACACACACACACACACACACACACACACACCGCCGACAGGTGTTGGCTTCAAGTGACGGCCGGCCTGTCCAGACAACGCTCCAATGGAGGAGGAGAGGAGGGGGAGAGGGGGAGGGGGGAGGGGGGAGGAGGAGGGGGGAGGAGGAGGAGGAGGGGGGAGGGGGGGGAGGGGGGGGAGGAGGGTGGAGGGGGAGTGTGTAAAGTTTCATCAACAACAACTGTTTTCAACTCGTAGCTCCGTGTTGAGGAACCCTCACATCTCCTGTCTGAGGAGCTGCTGGAGACTCTGGGATGCATCTCCTCCTCCTCTCCTCCTCCTGAATGGATGAATCCACCCTTTTGTTGGGCGATGGTTGGTTCCCCGGCAACGTGTCCATGGTTACAGTCCAATAAATAACATCAAACTCTCTTCTTCTGGTTTTTAAGGCCGAGATGCATCAAAAGTGTCGACGAGTTGAAGTGAAACAAGTCGAATGTCTGAAGATCAACACAAGTTATCTAGATGCACATTTCACGTTCTTACATTTGTTATATAATATATATATATATATATATATGTATATATATATATATATATATATATATATATATATACATATCTATCTAACCCTATATGAATGTTAAGAGAGCAGAATGACAAAAGCCAGTTCATATGAACAGAACAAGACTAAATAGCTTTTGCACATCAAGTCCCAGTTTTTGTCAGAAATGGTTGTAATTTTAAAAATAAGTAAGATGAGAAATGGGGGAAATGGTGTAATTTCAGTGTTGGTAGCCGTGCGCCTGTGTGTGTGTTTTGTGGGTTGTTTGCGTCTCTTCACAGTTGTGAGACTCGTCTGAAGCACAAACACTTCTCTGGGGTTTGTTAAACATCTTTCCAGTAGGAAACGCTGTTAGCATGATGAGGCTAACGTGCTCACTATGAGAATGCTAGCGCTCTGATGGTCTCCAGTTATGATGTTGTCCGTGTGCATTGGTTCATGCTAGCATGTTAGCATGTTAGCATGACGAGGCTGATTGAATGTCACTATTTACATGTTAAACCACATTTCATCACCATCCCTCACATCACTGTTGAGATGTTTACTCTGGAACAAAGTGGAGAAAACGTGTGTGTGTGTGTGTGTGTGTGTGTGTGTGTGTGTGTGTGAGTGTGAGTGTGAGTGTGTGTGTGTGTGTGAGTGTGTGTGTGTGTGAGTGTGTGAGTGTGAGTGTGAGTGTGTGTGTGTGTGTGAGTGTGTGTGTGTGAGAGAGTGTGTGTGTGTGTTGGGGATGGGCTCATTGTATCTCAATAGATTCATTTAAATTGAAAAGTGGCCAGTTGAGGTGAAGAGCAGTGATTAGATCAGTGATGTAATACCATTAGCTGCTGTGTGTGTGTGTGTGTGCGTGTGTGTGTGTGTGTGTGTGTGTGTGTGTGTGTGTGTGTGTGTGTGTGTGTGGTGCTAATGAAATGGAGGCTCCTGCAGTCTGTTCATATGTCAACAGTACACACAGACCTGTTCCTCTCCGATCACTTTCTTCAGGAGGTTTAAAGTCTAGTGTAAAAGTACACAACACAAGTACTCTGATCTTTGAGATAAAAGTATATATGTACATCAGTACTTATCTGTAAAAAATACCCTGTTGCAAGTACAAGTCCTGC
>NW_027176757.1:0-27727 GCF_023349555.1 Cebidichthys violaceus
TATATATATATATATATATATATATATATATATATATATATATATATATTATAATATATATATATATATATATATATATATATAATTGCACAGTATTTGATATGTTTTGCTGATGCTGAAAAATAAGCCTCCATAAATCATTAAAAGCCTGATCTGTGAGTACCGTTTCACTGAGGTGTCGATGGCCAGTTGTAGTATTTCTAAAGTGCGACAGAGGGCAGTATTTCCCAAAGAATGCTTCAGTCTCAGCACATCTGTAAATGGAACTCTCCAGTTCAATCCCAGCAGTCCTCTGTGGTAAACATTTACCCAGTTTAATAAAACCTTCATAAAGCATGTATTCTTCACCCGTCATAGTTACACACAGGTATGTCTCAGAGCTGCCTGTTTAGGTGCACACACACCTTATTATCACCACATTTCTATTTGGGGAATAAAGATTAGCCTCATCCAGACGCTGCCATATTTTCTAAATCTGTAGGACACTAAATAGTGTAAATCTGGTGTAAGTAATGGCGGTTAAGGCCTCTGGAGGTATGTATTCCCGCCATCAGAAGTCTCTGTGTCTGGACTGTATGGTTCCCACCTTTTTTCAGAGAGTGTCCCGGTGAGCACTGCAGGCGTTGAGGATCCCCGAGCCCCAGCCCCGAGAGCTGAAAGGTGCATCTTGGAGGAGAGAGGATGTGGGGAGCCGTGCTGGGAGAGGGAGAGAAGCGGAAGAGGCTGCTGCTGTAGCTCGGACGGCGGCCCTCGCGTCGGTTACTGTCGATGGCGGCCTGGAGCTCACCGGGGGAGCTGAGGCCTTTCCTCTCGCACTCATACGGGTACAGGTATTTCATGTACCTTGAGAGGAGAACGCACACGGACACAATGCATCAGATCACCGCAGAAACGTTCACATGGCAAGTATTAGCATTACCAGGCTTAATGGCTTAATCCAGCTCAGAACATAACCACAACCTGAACTAACTGAATCAAAACGATCACCATCATGATTTGGCATAAAAACTGTGAAATGTTTACAATGATATACTTGAAGGGGAACTCCTTCAGTGCTTGTGCGCATATATTTCGGTTTCTGGAGTGTCCTACCAACCCACAAACTGTGAAATAAGACAATCCAGCCTGTTTGGATCAGAAAACGTGATTCAACAAACCATTCAGATTTGGCCCCCCTTCCTATGTCACATGCAGGCTCATTACTATATACCGCCCCCCCCCAGTATGAGAACAAATAAATGCTTCTTTAGCATTAAAGCATGTAAATGTGTTCTAGTTGAAACCCAAAATACAACGATGAACCTGAAAAAGAGCATGATATGTCACCTTTAATATACTACATAGGCACATAATACGGGCTGTCAGCAGACGTCGAGGACAGTAACCTCTGCCTCTGAAATGTTGTTTTTCAGCTGACCAGCAACTAAATCACCATGCAGACAAGGAATCAGGAACATGGACAAAATAAAGGCAGGAAATCAGAGAAAGCGTTCACACGTGCTGCAGTAAACCGGTTGCTGTAAAACCTGTTTACGTTCAGCCGACGCGTAAACCGAGTTTTCGTCTTTTTTTTTTAAAGTGGAACTACGATATGAGGCGAGGTGCAGAAACTGATTTGTTTAGTTGGTAACGGCCTCTCTGGCAGTGTTGTCACAGAGATTCTGTCACACATGTACAAACCCTGTTTGACACCTGGTGACATGAATACACAGCAGAAACCCCCGTGTTTACATGACATCTAAGAAATCAAGTTACTGCAGAAAGCCGACAGTAACCGTCTTACTGAAGTGCATGGAATAGAACGGGGCTCAATGACAACTTGGTATGACAACGGTGTGTGTTTTGCATGCCGCGTACACTTGGATGACATCACAGGGGGCTCCACAAGTATGCGCAGTCACAGCTCTGGTATTTTTCTGCATCCTATAAGAGCTTTAGGTAAAGTGAACATACAGTGTTGTGCGTGCCGGCTGCATAATGGTGGAAAAGCAGATCAATAAGGAGCTCAGAGCAGCGTCCATTAGATAGAGCCAACGGAGCAGCGCTGCTCACAACGGCCCACCGACATTAAAAATACATAAAGGGTCATTAGCCCCCCCCCGCCAGTGGACAGGATAGAGAGGTGTTGCATCTACCGGAGGATTTCAGTCGAGATAGCGGGAGCGTTTTAGTCGCCGCACAATCCGTCAGTCAAACCCCACCTTAGTCATCGTGAACCCTGACCCAAATCACGTCAATAAATCTATGGGAATCAATGGAGGCTATGTGTGATGTAATGGACGGAGGGATTGAATGTGAAGAGGGAAAGGCGGCCTGGTGGGGGAAACAAACCCGCATGTGTACAAACACTACATCACGGGTTAATATTGACATCAGAACTCATACCAACACACACAGAACTCCACATATTCATGGTATAAGGAAGATGATTGTTTCCAGATGGGAAGTCACACACTTGAGATTCTTTATTTAGTTCCCGTAAATTAGATTAGAGTTTATATAAGATTAAAATAAGTCAGACTGGGACAGTTTTTAGCTACTGCAGCCAACTAAATTAATTTAGCCTTCTTTTTCTTTTTTTGCCACACCGATGCAAAGACTCACTGTGTGCGCAGGGTGAAAGCGGCGCTGGTGATGGAGGTAGGCAGGTTGAGTCCCTTTGTAATTTCTCTCCAGATCTTCTTGTTGATAACCTCCACCAGGCCGCCCTTCTCCGTCACCAGCTTGTACAGCATGTACAGATCCAGGACCTGCTTGGCCATGATGGGGATACGATTGACTGGGGTTCCTGTGGAGGAGAGGAAAACCATAAAATAAAATCAATAAGGTATAAGTCATACATCTGAATTGCAGCGGCTTAGTGACGCACAATGAATGCTTTATGGTGGATGAAGTGCATTTGTGCATCACGTGTGCATGCATTTTTAACATGGACCATCCCGACGGGAATCGAAGCCATAATGCTGACAATTCCTCTTGTGTGTGCGTCTCTGCTCAGACATATTGGCACCTAACACAGAAAACACATTTAAAGCTGCTGCAGTGTAAATGACGAAGCAGGGCGAATTCTAAATTATGCATTCATTCTTCAACCGATCAATGCTGAAACACCCAGAATCATTTCAGCCCTCTAGATACTGATATTAAGTGCCGTCAGGATGCTGGTAATAGAAGGGTGTCCGGCCTGCTGCCTGCACGTCTGTTAAATTTGGCTTGAAAACATATTAGCCCAGTTAAGGCAATCTGGCTTGACCTGGAAAAGGGGATTCGCAAACAACACAAAGCAAAGCGGCTCTAGACTTTTGATACAGATGCATTAATCTTGTCAACAGCTTATCTGCAGTGAGGCTTGCAGGGAGCGTGGGGAGGAGGGGGGGGGGGTGTCGCAACAGAATCAAAAAGTGCAATGTGCAACAGTGTAAGCATGAAGCGGGAGGAGGGGACTGTGGATTGTGACGACCTGCTAATCCATGGGCAGCGGTGGGTGGGTGGGGGTGGGGGGGGCTCTTGGATAGTCCAGTATAATGAAGCTCATTTAGAGGATTGTGCCGAGTAAATCCACACCCCTCTGCCGTTAGTGCTGCTGGGCCCCGGCGCAGGGGGGGGGGGGGGGTCGCACAGATTTGCCCTCGCAGCTAATGCCAGCCAATCCTTCAGCCCCTCCACAGGCTGCTCTCAATCAGACTCATTAATGGCCGTGTAAAATAGCAGTGTGATCAGGCCTGAAGATTAGCCCCGATTCATTTTCTTAAGTTAGCAACATGTCTTTAAGCCATGTGCAAGGGGCCGGGGTGAACACATGGACCTACATAAGTGTGGCAGCTCCGTCAGGGGCACCATGGCTACGACAGTGGACTACTCAATACCGGCCGTTATAGTTAGAAGGTTTCAGAAGTACAGTGTTCTCTGCTGTTGTGTTCACCGAGAATCACTCTTGAAGTCTAGAAAGACTTCCAGGAGACAAAGGTGGGACCTGTGTTTGGGTGAGGTGAGAGACACCTATAACCCGTTAACTGTCATTATGGAGCAGTGGTTCCCGACATGTATTGTTCAGCTGCAGAAAATGCTGTTCTGGGAAATTAGCCATCTTATCTCCAGAGCCAATTAACAATTATCAAAACAAGAGGGCCTTTGCCAAGATGCCAGCTTCCTCTACAGATCATGTGGATTAGATACGCACCGAGCGAGAGGAGGAGCATTCAGTATTAAATGACCAATACAAATAGTTTTTTACTATGGTAGCTATGTTACATTTTTTTAATTTCAGAAGGAAATCCAAACATGAATGGATATACCTTTTCAGAATCAGTTGTGACCAAGTTAACAATGTAAACAGTAGTATATAAATGTGAAGCTTGCTTAAAGTTACAGCCAGCAATGCACAGCATAACAGGCAACTGAACTAGCTGCTGTTCTCCAGTGGATCTCAAATGTGGCTACCAGATTCCTAATAGACCTGAAAGAAGCGGAGCTTTATTCTGAGGTGGGGTAGTAAACCAAATGTTCCACTAAACATCTCCGGGCAGTTGTCACAGTTCCAGAACACGCAGCGGGTCACAGCACCAGGAATGCTTTGCTGCCGGCGCCTCGTCAGTTATTTAATGCAGCATTGGACATCAATCCTGCATCAAACAATTAGCACAACCAGAGGGGTCAGAGATCAGCCGGGGGTTATTGATGTGTGAATTAAACTGCAGGTCAGCAGGAAGCCATGTTTTCATACTGGCCCGGACATGAACAATGAGAGCACAACAAATGAGACACAACGGCACTGGCCCCATAGTGACAGGCCAGCAGTTAGTTGGCCTTTAATTCACGCCTATGCTTTTATTCACCGCTTTATCAGCGGCTGCTGTCCAATCAGACGGGATTTTATGTTTTTACAAGGAACTACCTTCAGAGCGTGCGAGAGAGTAAACCGAACAGCTATCTATATATTTTAAGTGTGACGGAGGCGCGTTGGAAACCTAAAACAGCATTAATTAGTCAACGCTCACATCAGCCAGGTTTCACATTTCAACGTGGCCCGAGCACATGGGAAAGCCCCTTTGATAATATCGTAATTGACCAAAAATCACATTAGCAACACGTGGGCAGTTAGCCGGAGAGTTCCCTAATTTGAGAGCCAGCCTTTGGTGTCCCACATCTGCTCCGTGTCCGACCCTGGAGACATTTAGCTCCAACAGGCTTAATTAGACCGGTCCAAAACATTTCTTTTGATCGCAGCAGCACAACTCCTCTCACGGCCCCTTTAATGTGCACTCTATACCGCCGTTGCAGTTGTTTCCATTTCAGCCTCGTTGTTCACTCTTCTGCAGTGAAGACGAGAGACACCGTGATCAGCAGTGTCACGAGACGACTTCATGCCGCCGGGCCATGCCGGCCTCAAGTAGGCAACTATTGGGCATTTCATCTGCCTGCAAAGCCCTGATTTGTCCACTCGGCTGTTCTGAGCCAATCTGTAATTGGCTGCAGGCTTCACCTCCCATCATCCTTTGCCCCGGAATGATTTTCCCCCAGGGACAGGGCCATCAGGAGCCTAGTGATTAATGGCACCGGGGGTCAGAGGTCGCTCTGGTGGGAAGTGCCGCGGCTGAGGGCCCCCGAACCACTCCCTAAGTCCTTCCTCCGACTGCCACAGTGAACACAAGAGCCACACGGCTGGTCTTCAAACGGCTAGACTTCAAATGATAACAGATACAGAGGAGAAAGAAAGGTTTGACGAATGCAGATCTCTCGGGGATAAAACGTTTGGACAGAGTTTCATATTAGGTGACGTATGTTTCGATATTTTGTGCAGATAATCGACATCTTCGTATGTGCTGAACCTTATGCCCGCGATGATTTCCCAGCAGAGAAGCCATTTACAGCATTTACATTATGGGAAAATAAATCTCTCCATTAACACACAACCGAATGATAATAAAACCCATTCATGCTAACTCAGTTATACAGTGAAATATTGTGTAATCCAGTAAAAAGCCTTTTAGCCATGGAGACATTGATCAGACCATACGCAGTCTGTAATAATGACTTGCAGCGGCCCCATGCTCTGAGCAAACACACACAGACAGACTGTCCATCTGAATCAAACAGTCACATTCCCACCTCACATCCAGCTTTCTATCTCAGTGGGAGGAAGGGGGGGACAAGGTCATTTTATCTGACCCCTGACCTATTTTTAGTAGGAAACAGCTGTTCACATTAAAGGGGCTTCTATAATAAATCAATTGGGTGCCCCTGGCACCAGTTGTGGTAAATTGCATATCGCTGACTTCACATGATGGGCATTTTTTAAATAATTAAGTGACAGAGCGACAGCCAACCAACGGACAAGAAATGCATTTTTAGTGAATGAGCGTTGGCTGGTGTGAGGTTTCCCTAACATCTACCGATGGTCTGGGACATGGAGAAGGAGAGGGACAGAAGGGAACTCCGTGTCATCTCACGGCCTTTGGTTGCTTTAATGACGGTGTTTATTTCGTTGGATCGTTCTACCATCTTTTGTAATAGGTGACATGAATGCCGATGTAAAGAGCGCATAGGACGGAAAAACAGATGGAGCAGGGTGGGGGGGGGGGGGGGGGGGATAGAGAGAGGCAATCAGAGATAGATTAAAAAGTGTCAGAAAAAAAAAAAGAGGCGAAAAATAAGAAAGAGCAAATTTGTTGAGCTTTCAGGAGGGAATGGAGGGAGGAAGGGAAAAAGGAAGGGGGGAGGTGTAGTGACTTGCCAGCTGGAGAAAGACTGGATTACTGCTGTAAGGAAGGTGTCAGCCAACACAAACAGCCCCTGGCCTCGTGGCAGCGTCTGAGTCCTTTCAGAGCACCCACACCTTCCTCCTCCACCACATCCACACACCAGATAACACCCACCCAGGGATCTCCCTCTCTGCACTTCACTTCCTCAGTTCAGTAGAAGCACACTTACTTAGCGTACTAGATGGAGTGTTGGTAAGAAACTCCAGAGGGTATTACTATTGTTGGCGTTTCAAAATGCCGTGAGTGCTGCAATTCCTGCTTTTCGCAGACACCTCCAATTTATGAATTCCGTCATTACAGAACAGCCCAAACCCTTCATTAACGCGGGACAGAGAGACACTGACAGGTGAGACAGATGTCTGGTCTGCACATGCTAAGTGTTTACTTTACGCCGGGCAGCCTCCTGGCTGTTTAGTTTACGCGTCTGTACGTCGGGGCAGCATATTGCATATTGTCAGGACCCTGCTCTGCTGGGGCATGTTTGTTTTATTTTTAATGCACGGCCAGGGACATAAATGGTAAAAAAGCCTCGAGTGTATGGAACTCGCTATCTTTAGTCCAGGCAGAGCCACCAGTCGCACGGCGGACCAATTCATATCAAGTGTTGAGATATGCACCCTCCACATTCAGGGAAGTTAAATGCAACGTTACACTATAGATACATCGCTATTCTAAGCGTGACGCTTAAGCCACAGCTGATAGAGATGCAGACGGAGAGATAGAAGCAGAGGGACGCTCCTCTAATAAAGTCTACAATACAGCATTGCGGGTCGATGTGCGCTGTACAGGTTTCATTCCTGTCGTGTCAATAAAAGTGCAGAAACAGACAAAGGGAGACAGGCAAGGCGGGGAAGAGAAGGAAATATTATCTTCTGCCAACCGAACATAACGGCAGAGATAAGGAACACAAAGAGCAAAGAAAACAGAGTCTTTCCCTTGGCCGGTGAGTTTCCACTCTCAAATAAAGTGTATCCATCTGCAGAGACATTGAGACAATGCTGCTCCATCAATGCTACGACATTAGCGAGTCACGCTACGGCATGATGGGACTATAGCCGACAACAGTGCAAATAAAGGGATCAACACATGTGGGGAGAACACAGAGCAAAGAACTGTGTAGGCTGTCACATCAGGGCTTCTTCACTTTATTGAGTAGATAGAGAACACAACTTGTGACTATCAAGTAAATTAATACCTTCATATGAGGTTTTGGACTCTTGTCTCTTCCTCACAGTGTCTCAACAAAGAGAACAAATACAACGGGAGGGGGGGGGAAGCGAACCTAAATGATGGATAAGTCACTTGAAGCTATATTTACTCAGGAAGCAGCCAGAGTAGCTTCTTAGTAAGAATCATTACAGCGAGCAGACAGACAGTATTTTTAAAAGGAGCCGTCTGCGGTGCACCGTCTACTGCTTCGGCATGTGGTGTAAAACATCGCAAACCTGCAGAGGCTCCAAACAACAGCCAGCAGCTGTAAATCTCACCGGGTGCAGTTCACGCACTGGGGAGGCTCGCCCACTACCAATAATGACACTATTAGAACTTGAATTACACGATTAGAGGTCTGCCCAGTACGATTCGGCAATGAATCTCTGCACTGACAAGTCTGGTAGAGTTAACGTGGCGTTTAAAGTGCCGTTCACTGGTTTGTTCAGCCTCGGCCGTTTGACAGAGCGCCGTCTTTGAACTGAATTAGAGCGATGAACAGAGAGACAGAGAGCGAGTGAAAGAAAGGAAAAAAAGGGAAACATGACACCTACTCCATGTGTCACGAAGATGGGTCACCTGGTGAAATAGAGGGGGAGGGGGGGGGGGGGGGATTGAAAAGGTTGGATGGCGCGAAAAGTGAGATGGCCTCTCCGACTGTAACCCAAGTCCCCTCGATCCCCAGAGACCCAGCAGATCAACTGACCGGACCCCAATCAACGGCGGCTGATATGGAGCCGACAGAGAGACGGGTGAATGGTTGGTGACTCTCATGCTGCGTGGTTCTTCACCGTGACTACCAATCCATGGAGGTTCTCAGAAATAGAGGAAATCTGACAAGTGAATTTTAAACGGGGAAAATTTGGGTTCCTGATATCTACATTACATTACAGTCATTTAGCAGACGCTTTTATCCAAAGCGACTTACAATAAGTGCAAATATCTATCTATCCATCCATCCATCCATCCATCCATCCATCCATCCATCCATCTATAGCTATAGATATAGCTATATCTATAGATATAGATATAGCTATATCTATAGATATAGCTCTATAGATACATCTATATCTATATCTATAGATATAGCTCTATAGATACATCTATATCTATAGATATATCTACGTAGATATATCTATAGATATAGATCTATAGATATATCTACGTAGATATATCTATAGATATAGATCTATAGATATATCTACGTAGATATATCTATAGATATAGATCTATATCTATATATAAAAAACTATATTATAAAAAAGTAATATAATACAAGCAATACAGGTTTAAAGACATGAAATGTTGCAATTTTAAAGAAAGGTTATGGATATAATTAAATAAATGCATACATTCACCCCCCCCTCCCTCCCTTTTTTTGCTCCTAACAAAAAGGAAAACAAAATGACTGACGGTGTTTACTAGTATCTGTTTATACATCCATCCGTTACTGCTTCAGGCCCAGTCTAGCTCCTCCACCCAGCAGCCATATCTGAAGGTAACCAACCACTATCTGGGAATGTTTGTCTTCCATTAACATCTAGTTGACCAGTGAAATTGTGCAAGTGGCTGATGAATTTGCAATGTACGAGCCAGAGGCCAGCGCTTGGAGTGTGCTACTGTGACGCCAGCATTCTGTACGCTCACTTTACGATTAATGAATCAGATAATACGACCTCGACTGCATTGCACCGACCTGCTGCTGAGGGATTGATTTGACAACGCTCGACCTAAGGAGAGTGTGTTTTTCTTAATGTCTTCAGCGCTGCAGGCTGTACGCCTCCACACAACATGCAGAAACCACCTGAACCTGTTGCATTGCTCATGCATTTAGTGTGTGGACATTTCTCCACCCCCGTTGTTGCACAATTCTGTTAATGCCGCCGGGATTTGTTGTCAATTTTGCATCGCTAGTGCCGATGCAAGATCTGAGTTTTGATACTTTCCGAACACCAACAGCTATATCGGAAATATGCTGAAATGGTGTGTTAAGTTAACAAAATGGTAAAGTGCTAGAGGTGATTTGGTCGGAAAGTATTAATGTTGGATATCCAGTTCTGCTGGGAGCGTTCATCATCTCAGCCCTCCATCCGAAGAACATCCAACACTCCTGTTTGAATCGGGTTTAAAAGGCTCAAGCTGTAATGTGATTGGACTAAAAATATCTTTTGGCAAAATCAAATTTATGAGCAAGATTGTTGATAGAAGGGCGAACCACAGCAGAGGACATTTAGAGAGGAGGGGGTGTGTTCACATCTTTGTTGACCCGTGCAGTGGTTATAAACACTGATGATACGGGCCTGTATTGTGAGTTACAGTCCGGTCAATACAAGTTGTTTTCTATCCACAAGATGAACTACTTAAGAACACACTAAGAGGTGTATAGTTAACCACATGTTAATACAACATGTGCATTATTAACACAAAGTATCAAAACCGGTTTGCTTTGCAAACATTCTTAATCCATCTAGTTTTTAACCCGCGATGCATCAGACGTCAAACACACTTACATGATAAGAAAACATGTACTAGAATATCAGCCGAAGCCTTTTTTGCGTCACAATTTAAAACGTTAAGAGCTCGGTGAAAACGTAGTGGACGACCTCTGCTCTATATTTACAGACTGGACTGGAAGAAAAAGTAACCCAAGAGCTCGGCCTTGTAAACAGCCATCTCTGCTCTTTGCAGAAATGTCAAGAATGTATATGTCACAGCAACATGACAAAGGTATGTTGTACGCATAATAGAGGGAGGGGGCGTCGGCATCGACTGCAGCTTCTTGAGACAAAGCTGCGAAGGTTAGGCTCACTCGACTAGCTCAAAATAAAAGTGATCTGAGAGACGGACAGAGAGGCATACTCAGAACTAATTAAGAACATGCTAATAAAGAGTATACATGAGATAAACAACGTGAGGGAGAGAGACGTAATGGAACACACACAAAATAGAGAAATACAAAAGGTATTCTTCGGGGCTAATGAGGTCATCTGTGACAGCTCACAGCTAACGTTTAAAGCGCGAGAAGGTGGCAGTGACGTCTTCACTGACAGGTGCAGCACTGAGGGTGTCCCTCTCCCCTTCTAGCGAGCTTTATAACACAGCTAACTGCTTCGATCAATAGACACCCGGATTGACAGATAAAGCCATCAGCTGACGAGTGCCATTTGGGGCCCAGCACCACTGATCAATACGGGGGACATCAGCTGCTATAAGCCGAGGAGAGCGAGGGACATGAGGGGAAGCAGGGTGTGTGTGTGTGTGTGTGTGTGTGTGTGTGTGTGTGTGTGTGGGCACTCATCTTGAAAATTCCGACTCCCATCAATGCTAATTACTTTTGGCTTTTGGAATCCATGACAGTGAGTCATACACTTACCTTTCAAGGATTCAGCCGATGCTCTTAATGCAGAGTGACTTCAAATGAGATCAATAGCATCAACTCTACCGCTATGAGAAGAAGACAGACGGCCTTAAACGTCCACACGCTCTCAATACCTTTAGAGGAGCCCAAGTTACACGACAGAATGAAACATCAGGGAAAGGTTTTCAGCGCGGCTGCAGAAGATGAAAACTCATCCGTCATAACTTGTTAACTGACCACACCTCTCTCTTATTGGCGTACTCCCCACAACAAACCACATCGCCTAAAATGTCACCGACAAAGAGGCAATAGCATTTGGCAACTGCGCCTTTCATGTCCGTTTCTCGCCTCAAATCAAGCGTCTTGTTTTCCATTAGGCCCCTTTTGCACTCAGGTCTCTGTTACTACGCGGCTCACGCAAAGCCAGAGCCGCACTGGAAGTGAGCTCAGGGCTATTGTGCTGGTGTAGGGCTCCTCTGGGGGCTGTAATGTGTTTCATGGCATCCATCACGAGGGGTGTGGAGGCCAGGAAACTTTGCTTTAAGAGCGAGCACGAGCACACACACACACACACACACACACACACACACACACACACACAGGACACAGATGGAGATGCAAGGCATGCAGATATGCAGAGATAGCAGAAGTTTGGGAAATGTGTTGATCGCGGGAGAGCTTCACGAGGAAACAGCTTCTCAAAGAACCCCACAAAAATACATGGTGAGGTGTATATAACTATAGAGAGCTAGATAGATATATCCATCTATATACACACAATATATATATATATATATATATATATATATATATATATATATATATACACACAATATATATATATATATATATATATATATATATATATATATATATACACACACAATATATATATATATATATATATATATATATATATATATATATATATATATATATATATATATATATATATATATATATATATATATATATATATATATATATATATATATATATATATATTGAGAGGAAAAAAAGTTTAATATTTCACATGAAAGGTACAAAGGAACTGTTTCAAAATAAACAAGAATTTATTGGATCTTAATGTGGATCTTCTAGATTTATAAAAGTACGTAAATCTAGGGTATCTTCATCACACCTTTTTTCTGCTTTTATGATTAATAAAACAAATATATGACTTATTACTTTTGTCTGTTACTTTTATTCATTAACAGAGTTGAATTGTTTCTTTACACCATCGCCCCGGAAAGCCTTGTGCAGGCGTATTTTCACGCCTTTTAGAAAGTTCCTCTCTCAAAAAGAAGGACTGCTTGCTTCTTTAGTTTCAGCTGCATTTGATTTGAAATGTGTTGCGACACCCTCTTCATAAAACGGCTTGTGTTTTCACTGGCCCCTTCACACTCGTTTTGTAGAACTGTAATAGTATTTGGTTTCCAGGGTATTTCCAAATGTATTCCACTGATGCCACAACAAAGTGCGTGGATCCGAGGAGCCCGTGTTATTTTTATCCTGACCGATGACCTCTCTGGGAAGCATGAATCTGCTCGGGGCCTGCGCTCGTCCTCTTCCCCGCTCAGTTTCTTACGTGCGTGGTGATTAAGAATCTCCCAGCTCGGCGGCTTAGAGACTCAAATCCCTGTACAGTATGGTCGTAATTAAAGATGGACAGCACAGTGGCAATCCAGGCCCGGGGAGCAGTCTGGCTAAATGACAGAGGAAATACCAGGGAGGCGGAGCAGAGCGGGGGTTGGGATGAAGAGACAGAGAGAGGAAGAGACACAAAGAGTAGTCTCGGTTGGTAACGGAAACAAAAAACAAAAAAGGCTTAAGATTCTGATCTGACATCTCCCCACACCCCCCCCCCCCACACACACACACACACACACACACACACACACACACACACACACACACACACACACACACACACACACACACACACACACACACACAAAACTACTATTTCCTTTTGTTTTGAAAGACGAGAGGAGCATAACCACCATAGATGTACTCGCTCCCCACAGGCGGGGCTGTAATTTGCCAGCCAATGGGTGGAGTCTACCAAGATAATCTCAGCCCTCGCATTTATATCAACGCGGTGACCACGAAATCTTTGATCGCCAGCGCAGGGGAGGGCTTGTCCAATGAGAATAGCTTTGCCTCTTCTTTTAGAGTGCGTCTTGGAGTTATGATTAGAAAGCGGCGGTTGGAATCTGTGTGTCATTTGGGTCCCCACCCTTTCCTGAGAGTAGGGGCCCTTTGCCACCAGCGGCGGTCTTTTGGTGCGTTTGCCCGATTATCTTTCTGTCTGGTTGGTGAGCTCGGTCAGCTTCTGCCCGCTGACGGAGCGCTTTCAAAAGGGAAATGAAAGAGCACGGCCTCCTCTCTACGCGAGCCGGCCGATGCCTCCCTTAACCTCCCCCCCTGGCACCCCGTCTGTCCTCTCCTCGTCTCCTACTGTGGTTTCCTTGAATGCCCCTCGTCGTTCCTCTCTTTTCACACATACAGACACACGACGGTCACTCCCTTGTCTGCTGCCCGTCAGCGTATGCCCTATCAAAAAAAAAAAAAAGGTTGGCCCCCGCTTCTTTGGAGATCATTAATCATCCCGTGTAGGACAGGAGGCCCCTTAATCCAACCCCCCCCCCCGGCCTCACTGAGCGGGCCACAGTGCGGCCCTCCGCCCCTATCCCCCATGGTGTTATCAAGTTTCAGTGGTTGTAACTGTAGCACAATAAACAGAGGGGGAAGGAGAACGGGGTGGTGGCAAAGGAGGAGGAAGGGGATGGAGACAGAGAGAAAGACAAGAGAGGACAAAATGTCATTTCCTAACTGCATTTTATTGGTGCATTCGAAGTAAAACCTGCTTCTAGGCTCTTAAAAACTGCATCGATTGTGAGGATTGCATCTTTAACGATCCAGAATATAGAGATAGTTGAAAAAGGTTGATCACACGTTCGCAGATAACAACTATTGCATGGATTGCGTAACAGTTATCCAGCAACGCGGCAGTTGTAAGGTCGATCTCAGATGAAAATCATTCGGCCCGAAACCCGACACCATCTAAAATGGACAAACGTGCACACAATGCCCCGTGTTTTTGTTGCTCAACCAACCAGGTGCTGCCACTTTCCAGAAGTTGTGGGGTGTTAACTAAAGGAAAATGAGGCCATATCAAAGAGCCAGAGAATGTTCCTATTGTGGTGTGGTGTTTGTACAGAGGGCCCGCCTGTTACGAGGGCCAGTGTGAGGCTGACCGGGGGAGTAATATAATGCATACATGGATCCCCCAGAGCCCATTCATGGTGTAATTGGTGTGGACAGAGCTCTCAGTCTCAGGGTTACAGTTAGGGAACTTCCTCTAATGTCCTGCTGGGAGGCCGCTCTTCCCACGTCACACAAAAAGACAGATCCAGCGTAACCAGGACAGAAAATGTATTCTCTCTAAATGTGAAACACTGGCCCAGATATTTTGATTTGTTTTTAATGCAAATCATGTTTTCGTGCGCACGCGTGTGCGTGTGTGTGTGTGTGTGTGTGTGTGTGTGTGTGTGTGTGTCTGTGGCGGTTGGATTTAAAGTGGCAGATTTAAAAAATAATTTTAAGTAAGGGAAAATACAATTGGAATGGCACATTTTTGACCACACACAGTGTTCTTGAATGCTGGGAGCACACCGAGCAGAGCGGCTGACGGTAGGTTTGACAGCAGAGCTGCAGCTAAATGAGACATCTCCATTATAATCATTATCTCCCCTTCCTTCCCTCCTACTCCTTCCTCTTAATTCTGAACATCTTTTCCCCCAGCCCCGTCAAGACCACTGCAACTTAATGACGCAGACAAGTCCGGCTTAGTGCTTTATTGCTATTAACGGGCCTAAATCGACTACGGAGGGATTTTCCCCTAAAATAACTCTTAAGCAGCGATAGAACACCATGTGGCCCCTCTTAAGCTGAATCTACACTTGACATTAAGAGCGTCACACTGGGATGGATCTAGCCTTTGCTGACCGCGACGTGTGGGGTTTTCTGGCTGGAGTAGAAAGAGCTAAAACACTTGTCTTTAACCCCCCCCCCCGTTACTCCCTCCTCTCTTGACTGGTGATTTCACTGAACAGGAGCCTCTCTCTCTCTGGCTCTGTCCATCACAGCCTGTGGCCATTAATCATCTCAAGTGGACAGCGCTGACAGGCAGTTGGCTGCATCACTCTTTTATTTTTTTCCCTCTTTATCGTGCACCCGTAGCTCTCGCAGTCTCCCCGACTCCCCCCACCCACCTCGATCACCTCTTCACAACCCCACCTCCTGCCCCGAACCCCCATCCCAAGTGAGAAAGTGGCCGGGGTGTCGAGCCATAACAAACATTCGCCCATCTGCTTGATCGAGGCCTTTGAGGTGGTCAATGGCGTCGGAGATTTTCTCCGCGCTCCCAGTGGGGCGTGAGACCGCAAAACACAACCTGTAATGGATACGATGGACGCGGATGTCTGCGCCACTCTGCGAGGGCCAATACCCTCCACCCACACTCGTCCAACACGAGGAGTCCTCGTGCATTTACATTACATTTGCATGTCGGGGCCATTAGCGGATGTTTCTATCCGCAGCGAATGACGGGATGCTCTTCAGTAGAACAAAGCCAAGCTCCTCTCTTTAAAAAAAAAAAAAAAAAGACGAGCAACAAATAGTGCGGAGGTCAAAGGCGAGAGCGAAAAAGGGGCCCAGCGACGGGGGCTGAAAGAGTCAGCGAAGAAGTAAAGGTAGAGAGGATTTGCATGTGTGGCTTCTGCCGTTTCTGGGATTCAGAGCCCATCAATGGGCCCCTTTACACACAGACAGGCTTTAGGACAGCTGCTAAAATTCCTCAACCATTAACACTCTCACACTCACACACACACACACACACACACACACACACACACACACACACACACACACACACACACACACACACACACACACACACACACACACACGTGCCTGTTTTTAAGCGCAGAGGCAGGAAATGGGAATCCCTCGTAAGTTTTCCTTCCGCTGAAGCTTTCCTCTCAAGGCCTGGAGGCCCCACGACGAGGTGGGAAAAAGCACTTCACCATTTGTCTCTCTCCGACCAATCTGCTCCACAGAACGAGGTGGTGTTTTATAAGCGTTCGGCTTGGAAGGTCAGTCAAATGAAGAAGCCGGCATTCCCCATATCACCAGCTGTTCCGCATGGCAACATGAAATTAAAAAAAGGCTTTCCAAGTACTCTGTCATTTGAAAAAAAGAAGAAAAGTGCAATAATCTAGATCCGGTATTGGTGAAGTGAAATGGAAGGAGGAGTAAAACGCTCAGTAATTAGAAGGTACCATTAACGAGAGCTTAGCGAGGCTTGCTCTTCATCTCTTGCACTCTTGGCACCAACAGCAAAAAAAGGGAATCCAACAAAGCCATTTGCTCCCTGTGATTAAGATGGTGGTTTGAGAGACAGCAGACGTCAGCCAAGTGCCTCTTGTCTTAAGGGAGGGGTGACCAGCTCACTCTAGAGTAGCTGAAATTATACCCTACCCTCCTGCACAACGGCCTCTAATGACGATAGCGACGTCTCGGCCACGTCTTGCATCGGCACTTGAAGCGCGGCGTTTTATTCTAACCTTTCCAGTCATTTCTATGACAGCGTCTTTTCTCTTGTCCATCTGGTGCCCTTTCACTTCCCCCAGACGAAAACACAAATAATAAAAAAAAAAAACCTTCTTCCTCGGCCCTCACACTTTTCCATTATAGATGAGCCCTTTGGTGACAGTAGTGTTTGTTACAACTGTTGTTGGCCACTGACCCTTGCACCCCCGACCCCCCCCCCCCCCACTACTGGGCACATGTACGGATGATGATGAGGATACAGGAACTTGATCCGTGCAAGCCGATTCCAGTTGCACTCACTGTCATTCACTCTGGAGATGTAATTGGGCTAAACAAGTTAAATAAAAATGTAAATGAGTTGTAATAAAATTCAAAGCTAGCAGTGAAGCGGTCCTCTTTGCTTTGAGGTGGGTTTTACAAGCTAATTTGTCTTTAGTTCTTTTCTTTTTCTTAAATCCATTTTATAATATATATCATATTTGTGTTGCTCAAAACAAAACAATAGACAGACAACGAACAAGATGTTAAAAGTCAACCTGTTTTTTCTCGCCTCAAGTAAACGCCAATCTAGTGAACATAATGCGACATGGCGCATTTTTAATCAGCCAGTTATCTGCTGTCGGGTGGCATTTTAGTCAGCTTGATGGATTTCCCCGTCTGACCAGCACGAGTAAAGGGTCAGCCCACCACTCCCAGCGTCTGCCACTGGACAGAGATGCTAACAGGGCCCTGACAGATCCTGTCCCTCCCTCTCTCCCTCTCTCCCTCTCTCTCTCCCCAACCCGGCTTAATTCATCACCCTCCAAACAAGACCCCCGGGTGCAAAGACCAGACCAGACACTCAGAAGCCGCTCCTCCCGTGAATGAGACCATGCACACGGACCCGGCTGCACAAAATGTTACGCACCACCATCATCACCACCATCATCATCATCATCATCATCATCATCATCATCATCCGTCACAGTCTGAGTAAACAAACTATGCATCACGTACACAGTCGCATACATGGTATCACCCATCATAGCCTGTGACAAAACATAATGAAGTATGAACACACACACACACACACACACACACACACACGCTCGCAGACCTTCATCACCCATCACAAGCACTGCCAAAACATCATGTAAAGTATGCGCCACTGTAATAACATTGTGATTCACCTTGGGAGGTATTGCTCAAGCCACGGAACTCGTTTGTCAACAGATTTGTCTGATATGAGCATAAGTGCATTAGCTGCCCTGGTCATAGGGGTTTTGTAGGCAGTGTCAAAGCAGCACGCGGTCAGCTGAGCCTCCCCGGCTGTTGGCCAACTAATTAAGTTAGGCCGGTGCCAGATCCTCTCGGCTCTGATACTGCAGTACCACCGGATCAACCGGGGAAGATCTCACCTGCTGATCTCACCTGCTGACCCCTTATAGGCTTTACTCTGGGGAGGGGAATTAGCAGAGGATTTTCTTAGCCAGTGAGAGTTAGAGCAAGTTTCTTTTTCTTCTTCTTTTTTTTTTTTTTTAAGTTGATCGGTGACACTTGACAAGCCAATACATTCAGAACAACAAAGCCACAAAGGAAACAACCTTTACATTGATATCTTTGTCCTTGCTCGGTTTATATGGACTCTAACTCTAACTCCAATCAATCCACAGTGAAATTCCAGAACAGCAACCCCGCCTCACAGTGAGACAGGAAATGACTCTTAAGAAATGGAAGTTGTGTGGTATTTGCCTTTTCCACATAGGCAGAGGGAGGGAAATTAACTCCAACCAATTTCACATTTGTGGCAACTCTTAACAACCCCATAGACATCATGCCTTGTTACACACACACACACACACACACACACACACACACACACACACACACACACACACACACACACACACACACACACACACACACACACACACACACACACACACACACACACACGGTTTTCCAGTTGAAATGTATATTATTATACATATTGTCTACAGGATATAAAGCCTGAAACCATAGAGCTAAACCCAGACGTTTCTGATCAGGAACCCATTGACAGAGGAGAACAACAACAACAACAACAACAACAACAACCCTATTTCAACCAAGCTGTAACTGTAGAAAAGGTGCTTAATGATTGGAGGTTGAGTAAAGATTTCCCTGAGATTCAGATGAATTCTAATGAATAGTAAGTGTATGCCTCAGCCTGCGCCCAAACTAAAGGAGGCAGATGCTTCTTAACACAATGTGGATTTCTCGGGGGTGCTCTTACCTCTCTTCTGCATGAAGGTGAAGAGGTCATCCAAAAACTCTTTCCTTTTGGGGTCATTGTCCAGTTCATACAACTGGAAGAGGAAACAGAAGCGTGTTAGAGCCACGCTGCGTCTCTGCGTGTCGCCATCGGTCGCCTGCGGTTCTGGCTGCGGTTCTGGCTTCGGTTCTGGCTGCGCGTCGGACACCGTTGGCTCTTGTTGTCAGCACCACAAGCCGACATAGTCTCTATTTGCAAGGATTAATTCGATCGGCCGTGGAAAGTGTCGGCTCATCTGTTTTGTTCGTCTTTGCGACGTTCTTTGCAGTACAAATGCTGCGTTTCCTCTAACACAGGCACACAATAATACATGCATGTCACCGGCTCTCTGTGGTTTGCAACACTTAACTGAAGAGGTGAGGCAACATGACACAACACATCCGTCAGTCAAGAATGTTTCAAAACGGTTCACTTATTCACAATCGCCACTAGTTTGATATCTATAAGAACGAATGTGGTCATGTAAGTGGTGTCCAGGCTTTTGATCACAGCCTCCAGCCGCTTACCTTAGCAAAGTCTCTGGAGGCCTCTCCTCTTCCTCTGCTACTGTCCGCCTCATCCGCCCAGCCTGCACTGCCGTTCTACAACAGACGAGAGAGAGAACACACAGATGGGGTCAGTAAACAAACAGCTAGAGTACAGACTACAGACTGTAGTGGTGTCTAGTATTATTCTTATTGTTGAACTTTGCCTGGCACCACCACTAATGTGGTCCACTAATACAATCACACATTTATAATTCTGAAGAATGGACTTGGATCTCCAACATTTTTTGTCTGAAGTGTTGATTTGATTTCTGTCAAAGATTCCATCGGGTTGACGTTGGTGGAAAAGTTCATGTCTGGCCAAAAACATAAGCGCAAACTCCAAGCTAGTTACAACAACTACCAACATCCTGCAACACAAACACACGAAAACTCCAAGAGTGCATTTTTCCAGGGGTTGGAGGAGTAACCTCTGGAGTTATTGTGCCCCTGAGCCCCTGTGTCCCCCTCCCCCTTCATCCTCAAACATCTCCATTTGACCTAAACCATCTGCATCTGGGCCTGCCCTGCCCCCACCCATGTCTTCCGACCCAGCTGGATACAAGGGCCCCCCATCCTTCAATCTTAACGCAGCTGTGACGGGTAGCCAAGTTCATGGAGTGTAGCTGGCTGTCAGGAGGGGCCAAGGGAGGGCGGGCTGGTCAGTAGCTCTAGCGCACACACAACACAACACACACACACACACACGCACACACACACTTGCAGAGGCGGATCATGGTTGTGTGTATGTTTGTGAGTGCAGGGGGGGGGGGGGGGGGGGGCAATGGCCCCACAAGACGGGAAGGAAGGAAAATAGGGGCAGAAAGGGGTGCACGGTATGTGGCGAGCAGGAATGTCTCCTAAAGACAAAACCTATAAAAGCATCGGGAATCAAAACAAGATCCGTTCGGAGGGGGACGTTAATAGCTGCAGCCCTGGGTCCAGTTTCAAACGGGAGCCCATTGGTCAATGGCAATTACAAGGCCTGAAACGAGAGCCGGGAGGGCAAAGGTTGTCAAGGCCCCTGAGAGCGAGTCATTTTCACCCTCTCACTCTCTGTACGTGTAACGCTCGTCAACATTCACGCTCCCTAAACAAATACTCCTCGGCCATCAACTCGCAAACCCGCTGAAAATAGGACGTTTCAGGCTTTTGTTACTAAATGGCGTTTCTACTACTGAGGACACCCTCTCTTACACGCTAAAACAAAAAAAAAAGTCTCCAAAATAGTCCGTTTTTTAAGGGTGGAAATGAACTCGCTTAATCAACATCGTTAACCGTCAATAATGGTATTTTCACGTTGAGTTTAGTTCCCAAATGCTTCATTTCAAGTAGGGAAAAACTAATATTTGAAGTCCAACGGTCAAATGTTCAAAGACATACCAGGAGGTCGCTATCCCCTCAAAAGTGAGAGTTCTATCCATTTTCAAAATAAGCCATTATTTCATCACAGCGGCTCCTGAGCAGATATATTGTGCTGAAAATGAGTCGACAAACGCGGCTCATTCGTCATCAAAAATGCATTTCGCTGTCAACTTACATTATCTATAGTATGTCATAGAGATTACAACGGGATCGCCATGTCAAGGTAAATATACCGTGTGGTACATTTGGAGGCCTTATGGACCTTTGCACACAATCTGACCGCCTCTGTTAACCTTTAACCATTATAAATGATTATAACAGCAGATAGTTCAGATTGCAGTCATGTATGATCTCACGTGCTTTCTCATGCATGAAAAAAAAAAAAAAAAAAAAAAAAAAATTTGCTTTCTGCAGCTTTTATACATGCTGGATGTTCCCGATGCAGAGGTCGACTTTATGTGTAATCTTAGTCGCAGTAACCAAACGGGCAGCCATAAAGATTCATGGGAAACATCATCATTCTGCTTGTCAGCATGCAATTCCACTACGGAATATCAATTCCAGTTTTACATTAACCTGTGTGTGTGTGTGTGTGTGTGTGTGTGTGTGTGTGTGTGTGTGTGTGTGTGTGTGTGTGTGTGTGTGTGTGTGTGTGTGTGTGTGTGTGTGTGTGTGCGTGCGACACCGTCTCGGCTGAAAAAAAAGAAAGAAATCTTAAAATCATATAGTACTTCTGGATAATACTTGCAACAGTATGACCTGTGTGTGTACAAATAGGACACACTGATAGTTTGTGTTTAGTCATTTATAATAATAATAATAATAATAATAATAATAATAATAATAATAATAATAAACGCCTTAATTTAACAGACATCCAAAGTAAAATACTAGGAGCCTTGCCTTCCAACAATAAAATTCACTCCCAGATCACCAGTCAGATGTAAACTACAACACAGCCAATGACTGCTGGGTTACTGGCCTTGGATTTGTTAGGTGAACATGAACATGTTTACATCCAAACTACATGCAAGAGTACACTTCTATATACACACACACACACACACACACACACACACACACACACACACACACACACACACACACACACACACACACACACACACACACACACACACACACACACACACACACACACACACACACACACACACACACACACACACACACTAATGCCGCCATGAGGGACACTGTGTTATGGGAGCGCAGGGGTCAAGGTGTTTCCCGACATCAAGCGAGAACAAAAGGTCTAAAAAAGGGTCAGAACACCTCCAGTCAGCGGCAGGCTCTGGCTTCCTGCTCTGGCTTCAGCTGCATTTTCTGAGGTGCACAAGATTCGGTGCATCTTTTCTGTCCGTTTGTCAAATGAATGAAATGACCACAGATTGTACACAGGTTTAGAGGAACGCCGGACAGATCTTTTACCCTCACTGATCATTAGTGGTGCAAATGATCCTAAAGCTCACTGTTAGGATCGTATCCCGGATCAGATCAAACGAAAAAAGGGAGCAAAGAGAACTGTTAGAAGATCCCTGATCACGTTCTTTTGCCACCGATAGTAATTGTCGTTCATTCACGATTCATATTGACAATTACAGATCTCTTTGTTGTTTGATTATAGCAGCTGGTCTACAGGCCTCCATCCATCCCAAAAATAATGTCAACCGCTCTGAAGTCAATGTGAACCATCAAAAATTCTAAATGTTGTCCTTCTACTTTTTTTATAGTCACCTGGAGTGTCATTTAAATGATTAGGAAATAAAAGATTGTATTTTTATGGATCAAAACAAATCTTGTCATTAGCAGTTTTAATGATGCATTATAAGCTGCTTAGTGTAAACCGGTCATAATTCATCTCTAACATCTTTTTACGTCGTTGTGAAAACACCTTCAAACAACTGGATTTATTCAAGTTTCTCACCAACACTACATTTTAGGAGATTACACGTGAAGACATCATGATCGCGTGATAATTCAACTCATTCTTACTGAACAGAGCCTGAACGCACCATAAGGTGACCGATCGGAACCTCCAGTTCGTTGTGCTGCTAACCCTACTAGCTCTTCTCCTGTCAGTTTAAACACAGACTGCTTGTTTACAATGTAACATTATCAGAGATCGGCGACTAGAAACGCATAAACGCCGATGTCTCGATGACATATTTTAATCGATCGCCACTCGCCATGCTTCTTCTTCACGGTGCAGTCGTTGCAGGAGCCACATCTTTAATCCCAGTTCACAACAAAAAGTACTCCAGTTCAGTCATTACTGCAAATCAGATTTGTTACTTTAAAATGCTGCAGTTTGTTGATAAAATACAGTAATGTGATAATTATCAGCACATTATCTTGATATCCATAAGTTGAAAATCCCAATGGTTCCACTGAATGGAATTGTTTTACTACAGCATAATCTAGAATGTCCCGTCTGCTCCAACAGACAGAGGACGGCTCAGGCTGAACGGCCGATGTGATGAAAAGGACAGATGGTGGTAAAGATAAAAAACAAACTACTGTAATACTATACAAGAATGGCCAAAGTATCAATCAGGGATAATTACCAAAAGCTGGTTATTATATTAACCAGAAGACTTAACTAAAGCAACTTACAACAACCAAGCAGGCGTCTGCAACAGACATGTGTGCACCATGTGGCTGCTGTTGATTTTACACTTCTGGGTCTTAAAACTACCTCTGAATGATTCCTTGTGTTTGGGTCTAGAACTCGGTTTAGCTGCATCCACAGAAAAAGTCTGCTTCTCTGGCCGCTTCAACAACAACACAAGAAAAAGAAAACGCACAGTAATTGAAACATGGAAGACGTTAACCACGAATAGACATGTTGGCTCTTGAGTTGGGACCTTGGTCAGCTGAGGAATGTTAACACTACGTTGTGTTTTTGTCGAGTTCGGAGTGGATCCTGATGTTTTGGGACCACTCCTTATGATCAGTCGCCTCAGCCCCTTCATCACATCCAGCGCTCCACCCAGAAATGACTTCTTTAAAGAAAGAAGTTCCCACACCCTGCCTACATCCAGGACAGGGGCTCATATCATTAAGAATAGTTTAAAAATGAAGTGTTTTACGCATCTTTATTTCTTTACATTTAACCTGTCTTATAGGCAGTTATTTGAGAGTATATTTATTCAAAACTACAATTCACTTATGTCAAATGAAACGATAATATTCAGATAAAGCATCAAACGTGTGTGTCTATGTATATGCGTTGCCATCATATGCTGGTGCTGAACAGAAGCCTTCATGTGTTTAAGCAGCCCGTGTTTCCTCTCAGGCTGTTAGCAGGTTTACTGGCCAGGCGGTGGGTGGCCTAATCACATTATGGCCATACGTGACCGACTGGGATAAGAACAAGGTAGGCGGCCGGAAGTGAGCTATAGCTGCTCATCGCCGAGGTGTGTGTGTGTGTGTGTGTGTGTGTGTGGGGGGGGGGAGGGGGGGGGGGGAGAGAGATGGTATTCTCACACGTTTCCATTTGGTATTATTCTGTAGAGTTTTTCAAAAACAGGGCGCCCTCCACTGTACTTCTAGCGCTGACATTAAATTAATTTGTGCAGTTTTACGTCCTTAAAAATCCGTGACATTAATTCAGAAGATTTGGCTGCTTTTCCTAAAAAAAAACACCCCATTTTGAGTGAACCACAGCTGTTAAATGCATACATCTGAACTGTGCATTCATGTGCTATCATTGTCGTACTGGGCAACCCTCCGTCTGCAACAAGTTGACATTCTTCGCATATCCCTCCATCTGCACCAGACAAACGACAAAAACACACTCCCATTCGAATGTCGATACATGGCTCGGGGGTAATTCTACGCAGCCATTATAGAAAGATGTCTGGAGTACAGCCACCATTTTAGTGAGGCCAGGCATGCCGGAACAAGAAGGGTTAATGGCTGCTGCTTGGGGAGTGGGGGATGGATGACATTGATTGCTCAGGATGTTGACAGCACTTCTCCAATTTGATAGTGGAGCTGTTATTAGATGAAGAGGCGCGTTCTTAATAACAGCATCATGTGATTTGCCTTCACTCTTCCAGTAGGAGGTTGAGTGGGCTCAGATAGCAGCCGCTGAGCTAAGGAAATATTCAACTTTCACCCCGGGGATTTCCAAGCCGTACCTACTAGAGGCGGTCACGGCGCGCTGCCATGGAGGAAAAGGCGCCCGGCGAGGACCGGCCAGCAACCGGGGAGAGGCTCCTCCCACGCCGCTGAGGTTGAATCCACCGTACAGACGCGAACCCCAATGTGCAAGTGTAAAAATATCACGGGTCTACCAAGGCTGCAGGTAATTAACGGCAAACACCGGATGAGTTGTGGAAACGAGAGCCGCGCAAGTTTTCCTTCTGTATCAAGCAGCAGAAAAGTTGCAAATGTTCACAGCCCACAGCCAACTGCACACTTTATGCTATAGATAGACTGGGTGAGTCTGACCTGTGGGATCGCAGAAAAAAAAACAAAAAAAACAAAGTGGAGCAAACCTGAAAACAGTTGTTGTTTTGCAGCCTGCCAGTTGAACCCTGCAGACTAAACAAGGCCTAATGAAGAGAGGCACGTGGCGCATTAGAGCCCCGTTAGTCCCTGAGCCATACCCCTAACCCCCGTCTTCCCTCTCAGAGCTACTGTCACGCTTCTCTGTGTTCCCACTGCTACACAGCTCCACGGTGCAGTTCAAGTCCCCCCGGGCCACGGCCATCGAACGGGAGGCAAATCAATAGCCCTGGATGTGCAAACACAGGGAAGTCCCCAGCCCCCTCCGGACGCAATCTCACAGCACACGTCAATACTCATCATCCTCAGTCATCTACCGCCACGCCGGGGAAACCGAGACGAGGGCAGGATCACAGCTCCCAGGGTGACTTAACCCCATCACCTCCAACGAGACACCCTAACTTTGACTAACACAGTGAAGGTTTCCATGGTTAAACCCTAAACAAATTGCAGCTATCTAAGAGGGGGGGGGGGGGGGGGGTATGTGCATGCAAAATACATGCACATACAAGCAAAATCCCTATAGCAACCACGGCTGGTAAATGAAGGGTAACAAAATGTCACTGTGCTCTCAACGCGAGCTCTGCCAGAATACAGACACAGGGAGGGAGGGGGGGGGGGCGGCTAGTGAAAATCACCAACATTCCTGTACACCAGTAACAGGACCTCACAATAACAGCAGAGCCCCCCTCATCCACAGGTACTCTTAACATCTCATTCCCGGACTAATCTTTTTTAGCCAAATTGCTGCCTGTCAAAACAGTTCAGCAGGGGAAATCTCTTAAACAGACACGGCGGCAGTAATTTAATCACAATCAAGGACTCCGGCAGAAATCTGGATCGCAGCCAACAATAGTGATGAATGACGAGAAGCTAGAGAAGAAGTTACGCACATGCTCGGTGGTTAAACTTGCTTATTTTTGCACATTTGACACGACGTGCAATTCATTTGTCTCTAAAATATGACAAAAATGTGGCGACCCCGAGATAGACTAGAGATAAAGAACTGGATCTGTGATTAAAGCAGATACAGTACTAAGCCGGTTTCCTCATCTCCCCGACAACAAGATGCCTTTAGTCTCCCAGAGAAAGCGAATTCCGCCTCCTCTCAGCATGCCTGTAAAAACGAGCATTGCGGGGGGGCAGCAATCTCTAATCCAAATCAAATAATTGGGGCCTTGATCCCTCAGCGGGACTCCGTGGATCATTTATAGTGGCTCTCGATGAGGGGAGGGGTTAGTGGGTGAGGGGCGGGCGCATTGGGAGCAGAGCGGATGGCGTCCTTTATCTGCTAACTACTGTAAGAGATCTCATGGTGAGCTGCCATACGCTACCGCCAACAACAGGCTCCGGCTAATCATAATTCCATGTGCGACGAGAGGGAAATAAATCTCACTGCCGCTCGGCAGACATACGGCAGAGGTCCCGCTTCCAAACAGATCCACCGCAGATTCTCCGCTCTCATTAAGAATTACTATGGAGCAGGACCCTGAGGGGGGGGAACGCCTGCCGGCGAGTGCGTGCGGCCATGTTTGTGGCTGGAGCAGATGTCTGGATTTTTTGGGGGAGAACAGACAAAGTGGCAGGGACGAAGGGGGCTAAACGTCCAGGGGGAGAACGTGTTGGTACCTGCCCCGGCCCCAGCACCTCTAAACAGGCCACTGAAAAACAGGCCTTTAGGCAAGACCACCCCTCCCTCCATTAATCACTCCAATTACAAAGCTGAGAAAGAGAAAGAGGAGGAAAAAAAGAGGGGGGGGGTCGTCACAGATAGAAAGACAGACTGAAAATAGGCAGGCAGGCACACGCAGGAGAAAAACTTGATCAACACACTTTTTCACCTCATCCAATTTCACACACACACACGAGAGAGAGAGAGAGAGAGAGAGAGAGAGAGAGAGACTAGAGCGGAGAGAGGAGAGAGAGGAGGAGAGAGAGAGAGGAGAAGAGAGAGAGAGAGAGAGAGAGAGAGAGAGAGAGAGAGAGAGAGAGAGGAGAGAGAGAGAGAGAGAGAGAGAGAGAGAGAGAGAGAGAGCTCATATTATTCCTATACAAAGCTCTTTTGGTTGCC
>NW_027176758.1:0-27721 GCF_023349555.1 Cebidichthys violaceus
GTACGGTTTTTTTTTGGTTAATATCTGCAGTTGCTGGAGTAGATAATATTGAAAGCAAGGACATCATGTGAAACCTACAGATGATTTAGTGGAACAAAGGATGGAAATACAAGTTGAATTTCTTTAATCACGTAATGTGTACGATTCATAAAAGGTGTTTTGGTGCTCAGTGTCTCATTATCATGTGCCTACACTGCTGCCAGCTCTATCAGGTGAAATCCTAGATATGCGGTGGAAGGAAGCCAATTTTTGACAAAGCTGGTCTTGATTTTGCAGTTTTTACTTTTAACAAGTAGTTTAGCATGTTTCTCACGTTCCCAGAGGCAAGAAAAAAAGAGGAATGAATACAGAAGAAAATGACTGGTCTGAGGATGCAGTGCCTTTTAAAATGTGCATCTGTGTGCGTGCAGGTGTGGGTCTGCGTGGGTGCGCGTGTGCACACATGCACATGTGGGTGGGACAGGTTCGGGAATAGAAGGTATCTAAGCAGAGACAGAGGCAGGAGAGAGGAAGAGAGGGAGACGGATAATGAGAACCAGGGGGAGGTGATGCTGGCATGGGGAGAGGAAGATAGAGACCAGAAATAGACATGCAAAGAGCAAGGTGTTGAGTCAGAAAATGAAAGAAGAGATGGCAGGCATGGAAGGAGGAAGGGAGAGAGGGAGAGAGAATGAAGAAGGGGGGAAGGGAGAGGAGGAGTGAAAATGTGTAAGGAAGATGGAAGCACAGAGAGAGAAGGAAGAAGAGAACAATTGAAATGAAAAAAAAAATGTGGATAGTGAAATAAAGAAGAGAGAGAGGAACAAGAAAAAAATGTTTGAGAATGAAAGCAAGGAAGAGTTACTAAGAGCAAGATGTAGAGAGTAGGAAAGGGAGGGAAGGAGGGAGAAGGAGACACAAATAGACATGTGAGGTTGAGTCACACTGGGAACCTAGAACAAGCTGAAAGCATACAGAATTACAGCAGGAACCACAGGGAGCATCGCACGCACGCACACACACACACACACACACACACACACACACACACACACACACACACACACACACACACACACACACACACACACACACACACACACACACACACACACACACACACACACACACACACCCCTTTGCATATGTGATGTAGCAATGCTCTTCTCAAGTGCGGAATGAGAAAGCAAGGGCAAAGAGTACTTGCAAAATGCTCAAAGATAAAAGGGAATAAGGAGACGGAGGTTAAGCAGGTGAAACACAACATGCTGAGAGTGATGAGCACTTAGCTCGCATACTCGATGTATACAAAGAAACGCACACAGTCATCCACACACACGTTTAAAATGAGGTTAATCTTTCTTTTCTTTTACCCCCCCCCCCCACACACACACACACACACACACCCTGCTTCCATTTCCTATACATCGCATCTGGAGTTGCTAAAAGAGTGACACGGCAGAGAGTGAGTAAGACAGAGATGAAGAGGAGGACACAGTGATGATGGACATGGAGGGATGAGGAGAGTTAGGCCACAGTGTGTGTGTGTGTGTGTGTGTGTGTGTGTGTGTGTGTGTGTGTGTGTGTGTGTGTGTGTGTGTGTGTGTTATGCCCTAGAGAGGCATCAGCCAGTACCAGCATCCAGCTGGGGCGACAGCAAACGGCATAGTTCTGTCTGACGCGCCGTCACAAACATATTGTCACTCGAAAGCACCGGTAAGCAGCGGCAATTAGCGCTGGCGTCCCTGCCTGAGTGTGAGGGGCTTCAGTGTGTGAGTGACAGCTGCCAGTTAATACAGTAATGAGTTTGTTTGTGTCTATAGAATCCTACAGGACCGGTGCAGAAGCATATATGAATTTATTTACGGCCCGGTGTGTTTACTTGCGTGTGACGATCGGTTAAGTGTGCCCGCCTGCACAGCCTCTCTGGGGTCCATTTAAAACACGGCGACGGCATCACTGTCACCCAGTCAAGTGTATCTGTGTGTGACTTGATCGTCTCAGGGCCCAAAGAGACACAACAGACAGATAAAGCCTGATCAACATATGTGCCGGCAAAGACAGACAAGGGAGCGATAGTGAAAGAAGGCATGAACGAGAGAGACAGTCTGTGGGAGAGGAGAGAGAGACGAAAGCTGCTGTTGGACCAAAGGAACCAAAGAGACCACGGCGTGGGCCTCTTCCTCATCCGCCTCTCTCACTCAGACTTTCCCCGAGACTCCATGTCAACAAGATGATTCGCATTGGTGCTTTAATCCTCCTCACTTGGCCCGTCCGATCCATTTCAAAACACTCACGAATACTCACAACACACGTAGCGCTAGACTCCCCCGAAGCGTAAAGGGTGGTAGAAAGCAAAGGAGCTCTTAAAACTCATTAGAGGGGGGGAAGGCCCACTGCAGATGATGAGATACACTCAATTAAACAGGATGGGGTTCTGCTGTGCCCAAGGGAGCCGTGCTGAACCGGTAGGAAGAGGAAACCATGAGAGAGAGAGAGAGAGAGAGAGATTTGTATTATCGGTGGTATATGTGAAGATGCCTGTGCGTGTGAGATGAGTGTCGTAGAGTTGACAAATACATCTGAATGTTTGGCAGTCTGTGCATGATGTGTGTCAAGTGTGTGTGTGTGCTGGTGGATGAGCTACAGCCCCCCCCCCCCCCCCACCCCCAAGGACAGCGGATGTGATCATATGTTGACGACGCATCTTGATAGGTGTTATAAATGCTCCAACACGTCTGTGTCAAAGTGAAGGGTGTGTAATTTCTTGGGAGGGCCCCTCGGGGACGGATGTTGTGATATTCATAGTAAATGAGGAACGGATGGACGGAGAGAAAGAGGCAGAGGATCATGGGAGGAATGGGACATACAGGCAGATGAAAACAAACTGAGACTGTTAGTCAAACACACACTCTGGACTAATGGCAGCGTTGTAATGTACAGACAATCTGCATGGCACATTCAGTATTGATACTGAATGTGAATGTATATTGTATTATGATATGCGTCGTGTGATATTGTCTTCCACTATCTATATGACCGTGTGTCGTCTTTTGATGAGTTTGAAACCCCTGAATTTGTGTTTGACTCTGAGTTTGGCTTTGTGTCACTAAAAGATCCCTTTTTGAAAATAAGTAGTTCTGGTAAAAAATACTTTTCCATTTCCATCAAACCTTTTCAAAATGTGCGGCCATTAACGTTTCTGTGAATGGCTGTGGGTCTGGATTGTCAAGCCAAATATGGATACTGCTGGAAACTTCATTGTCTGTAATTGCAGCCACTTTCGTCTCTGAGAGCAAATACAGACACGCACCTACGTCAGAATGCAAGGTGGAAAAAGCATTAGTGTAATTGGAGAAATTGGTATTACTTGAGGCAAAGCTGTCTTCTTTTTTTACATACATTTCAATGATTTAGAGCTCTTAAGCATGTTATCACAAACTTCCTTACAAATGTGTATATTGTGTTCTTATATTATGTTCATCATCTCTGTAAGCCTGTGAGGGAGATCATGCGTTCAGTCATGCGTTCAGGACGATTCAGCATTATATATATATATATATATATATGTATATGTTTGTGCTGAATTATGATGGTATGTGTAAGGACCTCTCTTGGCTGTGGTCATAACATTTAAAAAACATTTTATTGACGTTTTATACCGTAGTTGACTGCTGACCTCCCACTCCTTTTAACCTGACATCCAGAGAAAAGTTTTGTCTCATTTTGAACCAGAGCATCTACAGACTAATTCCATACCTGATATGTTATGAGCCACGATACGAGATGAGATGAATAAATCCCTGTTTTTGTTCTTCTTCACGGCCATCTTGACTGTTTGGGAGCCAGAAAGGACAACCGAGTGAGATTCAACTCTTCTTGGTTCGGGAGGGGAGAGAGAGACTAACCTGGTGGAGATCTGCACTCTACTGACTTCTGAGTGCACTTGTTGTCTGTATTTTCTACATGAATGCACCTGATTGGCATTTTTAGTATTTTTGGCATTTCAAAAACATGCATAAAAGCCACTTGACAAAGGACAGAAAGCAGAGAAGCAGCAGGAGAGAGAGAGAGAGAGAGAGAGAGAGAGAGAGAGAGAGAGAGAAAGAGACAAAGATAGAGAGAGATAGAGAGAAACAGAGATAGAGAGAGAGAGAGAGAGAGAGACAGAGATAGAGAGACAGAGAGAGAGAGAGACAGACAGACAGACAGAGAGAGAGAGAGACAGAGAGAGAGAGAGAGAGAGAGATAGAGAGAGAGAGAGAGAATGACGTAGAATAGTGTAAGTGGCACACAGCCAGTGGTGGAAGTAGATTTCAGATCCTTTACTTCGATAAAATTACTAAATATCGAACTGCAAAAATAATCCATGACAAAAAAAGTAATTTTCTGTCAATCAAGTAATCAGTTAATGAATGTATTGTTACAGCTCTACTTGTGTATGTTGTTCGGTGCAGTGGTTTGAGTAATAAAAAGCATTACATTTTAAACACTCTCGATATATATATGTATTTAAAATGGTAATATGCAAATGAACTAAAGCTGTCAAATAAATCTAGTGCAGTAAAAAGTTATTATAAATTATTCTCAACAATGAAAATATTTTCCTCTGAAATTTAGTGAAGTATAATAGTAGTATGAAGACAAAATACTCAAGTAAAGTGCAAGTACCTTCAATTTGTACTTCAGTACAGTCTTTGAGTAAAATACTACCCACAGCCGGTAAATAAACCAGGTTTATTTAAAGTAAGCATTTTCCAAACGGATCCCAGGTGGCAAGTTTGTTCTCTGGCCCCGTGAGCCAGTCTGTTAAAATCTATTACAGCTCGCGTCCTGTGGAGACCATCCAGCAATAGAACCACGACCTATTTCTGGATCCAACCCGTGAGGAAGAAAGAGGTCGACTCTCAGTGAAGCTGACAAGATAGGTCATTCATCGTCTTTTCCAACAACTTGTTGTTCTTCCCCCCCGAGAAAAGAAATCTTGCATTTTATGGTGATTGTGATAAATATCCAGCCATCACACTGCAGATTGTACTGGCCTGTTGCCTATTTGCAGGAACGTGTAAAGATAGACCCCAGGTGAAGCTGAACAACCTGCCCTTCTTTGCAAAACTTCTTTCTTTCCCTTCCTCTTCAACTTCCCTGCCATCTACCGTTAACAGTATTCTCCCATCCAGCCTCAAATCATTTTACCGCCCTGCTCTCGTCCACTAAAACAACATCCAGTTTGCCGTCTACTGTCTGCCAAGTGAAAGCAGCAGAGATAGAATAAAACACACAAAGAAGTATTTATCCTCCAGAACAGTTTAGAGAGGAAGCGACAAGCAAACCAAAGGGAGAGCCGGGGGGGGGGGGGGATTAGACAAAGGAGGAAAAGAGAAAGGGTTAGATTGTTTCACTGTGTGAAGAAGAGAAATGGTGCCGACGCTGACTGAGGATAAAAAGTGACCGAAGAGACAGACAGGCTGACAGCGAGTCAGACCAACAGACAGGAGGAGTTGAACCGCGCAGCAGGTGGGACTCTGCAGCTCCCGCAGTCTCCAGTAGCACATTCTGATCGAGGTGGAAATGAGTAACCAGCGGAGCCTGTCAGAGCAGATGGCTGAGAATCCATTAGCTAATAGTGGAGGAGCCTCCCAGCCAAACTAATGACGCCCTCATTACTACGCTGCACGCGCTCCCGCCCAGCCAATGGACTCTGGCTGGGCCTTTGTCTGGACCGGGCTGCGCACACTGGTCCGCGCGTGAGCATGCATCTGCCCCCAGACATGTTCTCATAAAGCCCGTGTGCCCTCGTACGTACTCCACGGAGCGCGTGCAGACGCTGCAGTCACGTGACGTACTGTATGCAGGGAGGGGGCCACATATGGCGAGAGAGGAAAAAAAAAAAAAAAAAAAGACAAAAAAGTGTGGACTGATAGAGTATCTAATCCATCTATCCATCCTTCTGCACACATGACTGCCACCTCAAAATACGCCATCTGCTTCTCGCAGCACGGAGAGATGGGAAACGAAGCAGAGACGGGGAAAAAAACGCAATATCACAGCTGCATAAATAATTTAGCCCGTGTGTGTGCTCTGCATCTGATAATGCGCGGCTATTCATTCACCTATCCGTTATCGCCTGTGTTTATAAACACGCTCGGGCCGAACGGGCGTGCAGACACGCGAGTCGGCCGCGCACGGCCCTCTGCGGCGGTTAAGACGGCCGACGCGGTGACAGCCGCGGTGTCGAAACTGTCGTCTGACTCTGTCGAGCGTTCCAGCTTCGGCAGCGGTAAGAGGTGTTTATGTGCATGTCGGTGCTCCACTGAATATTAAGAGGAGCTGACAGCTCTCAGGACAACCTCTGGGGGCAAATGAACTACATCTGAACTGCCGTTTCAGTTTGCGTCTACCTACTCAGAGGAGGATTCACCTTCTTTGCAGTTTGCAGTCAAAGAGGAAATAACACCGGCATACAGTCGGAGCACAACAGAACAAGAATGATGACCTAGATCGGTTTACCTTGTTGTCGTCTATAATGGGAGTCCCGGGCGACTGATTGAACGGTGAGCATGTCAGACGGGTTCTAAAGACAGGAAGACAAGGGCAGAGTCAAACGTGACATACCTTCTTATTGTTTGACCAGAGCTCGGCCCGGGAGGGAGGTTAGTGCAGCCAGCTTTGAACGTTGCCGGTTCACCTTTATTTGCATTTGGTAGTGTAGACAGACAGGGCACTACAGCAGAGATGACAGCACAGCTTGGGCTCACATTCCAGCTAATGCAGTCACAGCAACTGCCTGCTATTCCCACGCAGGTTTGTCCTGGACCACTCAGCCGTCAGGGCGGCAGCAGCGGCAGCAGCAGCATGACTGATGTTACTTTGAAATGCAAGCTAATGGGCTTTTATACAATGGCGACATTTTGGGGTAAAAACTGAGAAATATGACAACCAATGTCTGTTATTAGCGAACTAATGGCTCATGTTCCCCCGAAAAAACCCAGAAGAAAAGATTTTGGGATCAGGTACAAAATGATGAGGTCTTTTCAACTTTGCCGTTTCAAGTTTTCTTCCCCCTCTTTGATACATTTTTGATCACAGCCAGATCCCCTGTGGGGCGTTAGGCACACATTTTCCTGGTGTTAAGCCTTCATCTACAGTCACTGTCTCATCAACTCCCTGCATGAGTGAGGGGGCACAATCCTGTGCATGTGTATGTTAGTACGCGTGTGTGTGTGTGTGTGTGTGTGTGTGTGAGAGCCACTTTCCCAACAGAGCCTGGAGGACAAGAAGCTGAGAGGGGGGGGGGGGGGCAGTTCCTGTTGTAAAGAGTCTGACTGGCAAAAGATGAGTTTATGAGGTCAGGTAAGGAGTGAGTGGAGGTGCACATTGCATTCTGCAAGTGCCAATTGCCTGTGAGAAAGAGAGAGAGAGAGAGAGAGAGAGAGAGAGAGAGAGAGAGAGAGAGAGAGAGAGAGAGAGAGGCACGCAATCTGATTGAATGGGTTAGCTAAGGCCGTCTGGTGGAGCCAAAATAAAAGCTGGGTAATGGACAACAGGTGGTGAACAATGTTTGTGTGTTTTGGGGATGTTTTCCATATCGGCATGGTATAGACGACGTGACAATGGGATAGACTTTGTGGATGAGGAAGTACGAGGCTCTGCAGCTCCTTGTGTCACTGGAGGGAGAGCCGTGTCCTCAGATCGAGAGCATTCTCACTGGCTCCTGAGCTCTGCCACGGCTGTGGCCTGTCATTCTGTTTGTGATGTTGGGGGGGGGGCAGAGTGTCCACTTCGCAACCTCGGCGCTGCATCTCCGCCCCGCGCTGATGGGTCGGTCCTGCTGGATTTGTCGGGCTGTGACCATAAGTGTGCACCGGAGCAGCTTGCAGCTGACTCTGAATCAGGAGGGATGACATTTTGCAACTTCAAGTCCAAGAGCACAACATCTTACTAAAGAATGGTGGATTGTCTCTATTTGTTGGTAGTGAGGGTTTGCTGCTCATCGCTTGTGGTGACAGAGGAGCTGAGGCTGGATGTTGAGGAACACCTCACCTCTGGACGCATACTGTGGGTTAGTGACCAACAGAATACGATGACGGATGAAAGCAGCTGTAATCTGCTTCCTTTACAGGATGTCTAGGAACGCCCTTCAGGCCAAAGCATTTCCTACGTGATTTCTCAAAAACAGACTGCTTGAATTATTCAAAGTCAATTCAAAGTTGATTGTGCTGTTGTTGTATTCCAGCGAAAAATTCTCAGCACGACACAAGTGTCAGCTTCATTTTCACGCTTTGCGGTGAGGAGTGATAAATAAGACAAGTTCAAGAACTTTTTTTTTGAAAATGTTTTTTTTTCTTTCTACATTTGCACTTCTGTTCCCTCTTTAACAACTGTCATGGCACCACAGGTTGACACGTCTCTTGTTGTATCGCCCCCCTTGAAGACTAAGGTGGATAATTTCACTGAGACATTAAAGCAGTCAAAGGATATGCAACTGTGCCATGCTTTTCTGGAAAAAGCAGTATGTACTTTGGTTTTACAGAGTCGTCGTATAAAGAGAATGTTTTTGCCATGAAGGATAGGGTGACGAGACAGAGGGCTTTTAGTACGACAGCCTATGTTTTGCTGGAAGGGAAGCATAGCAATGCCTTTCTTGGGGATTTTGAGGGCCTTTGGAAAGTCACATTTTAAGCAAAAACTGTCTTTTTAATTACTAGATGGAGGCTTCGTGCCAAATAGCAGATTTGTCAGCTCAGTGACTGTAAATAGAATCGACACATGCGGTGAATCTTTTGCTGTTTTTGACCTCTGGAGTGCTGCCTTTTTTTTCTCAAGCCTCTCGGAAAAAAAACAGATGCAACCGCTTTTTAATTAAATTGGTACAGAAAGCCTGAAATAGAAGAAAACGGTTGGTAGTGGTGATCAAAACCTGCCCGGCATATTAACAGCTGGCCTCCACGAGAATGTTCTCACATCACAAACAACAGCACTGTGTGGTCAAAGTTTGCTTCATTATCATCGCACAAGAGGAATTCCTTGTGAACGGCCTTTATTACCCTCATGAGTACCGATAGAGGTTGCAACACGCCTGCGGCAAATGTTTGAACCCCCATTACAAGCAGAATACAGAGACTGACCTCTTCATTAAGAGCGCTGAGGAAAGAGCGCCGTTTCTTTTCCGACGTGCTGGAGCGAGGTCCAAGGCCAACTCAAAGTGGTCCCGTTTAGACAGCTGCCGCACCACCGGGGATGGCAGGGTGAACACCACCGTAGCCAGGAGCTAAGGAGCAGAGAGGCAGACGAAGGAGAACGTGAGAGAAGGATGAAGACACACAGGGAGCAGCGCGGTGATAAAAACACACAAACGGAGACAGAAGAAGAGAGAGAGAGAGAGAGAGAGAGAGAGAGAGAGAGAGAGAGAGAGAGAGAGAGAGAGAGAGAGAGCGACAGAATAAGTACAGAAGGAGAAGGGTGAACTATACCAGGCTGTCAGCTTTGGATAAATAGGATTAACATTTGCAGTAT
Organism: Cebidichthys violaceus; assembly: GCF_023349555.1. Classification (NCBI taxonomy): domain Eukaryota; kingdom Metazoa; phylum Chordata; class Actinopteri; order Perciformes; family Stichaeidae; genus Cebidichthys; species Cebidichthys violaceus. The sequence continues at coordinate 9,496 of NW_027176758.1, forward strand.
AAACCAGAGATGAGCGAGGGTGACTGAGAGGGGCAGTGTGCCAGTAAAGCATGTCACGAAACACAAATCCATCAATTCCCATTCCCTGCCTCAGTGGACTTCAAAGACAGGTCTCAAATCATGCGTCCATTCAACCATATAGTCAGCTCGCATTGCAGCATGAAGAGAATAATGTGAGCTAAAGTCAGTCTGTGCCGTGTGTGGACATCACTCAGGATGTCCCAGCTTGCTGTGGTTGTGTAGGCCTACAGCTCCATAGGTCTGTGTTTATACAGCATGTACATGCTCTGTTGTATGATATCATATTCCTCACTTAAAGGTATACAGAAATACCCTACTTCATATTCTGTGCATGTAAACGGGTTATTTGTGTGTTCCTGAGGACGGGGGGGGGGGGGGGGGGTGCTGTATGCGTGAGTGAAAAAAGAAACTTCTTTCTGACACGTATTTCAATCAGTATGCAGGACTCCTGGGCCTCGGTGTCAGTTTGCCCTCTTTAAAATCTGCTCCACACAGCTCATGAGACCCAGCAAGGTGCTCAAACACACAGTGTGAACACACACACACACACACACACACACACACACACACACACACACACACACACACACACACACACACACACAGAGACACGCATTCGCAGCATGGCTGTCGCACCAGGCAGCACAGATGATGGGTTTGTAGGAGGCAAATCCACCTCCGTACTGCTCAAAGAGTAGTCAGAGAGCTCCCAAACCAGACCAGAACATACTGAAGTAGGCCAGACCTGGGACCAGAGTCTGCTGCGGGGCCAGGTAGGTTTCTTTTCTACTACGAAGGACCAAATAGTGGAGTCAGCACCTCCTGGCAACTAGTTAAAAGGTGTGTATGTGCGTACTAAAAGTGTGCAAGAGTGTATTTGAGAGCTTGTGCATATCCTTATGTATTCCTGAATGATCTTAAAGCTTCAGCTTTCCAAAACAATAGACTCGTGAGTTAGAAACTGATCACCGGGGCCTAAAGTCCTTTGGATTACTTAGGTTTAAGTAAGGTTTAACGCCGAGGTTGAACTTGGGGTAAGGTTAAGCTTCAGGTAACAGTTTGGCATGTTGTGCTGAGGCTTAACGTCTTTTGGCCAACGAGAGAAGGATCGGTGGCATTGTCGGAGGAGCCCATAAAATAATCACGCTCATACTCCACAGTATTCTGCTACATCGGGGACTGAGCGGCGGTGTTGTTTCAGTCTTAATCTGTTGTTGTTTGCACTGCTGCTTGGTTAACGCTCCTAATTCTCTATCTGGCACATAATTACGGCTCCCAACAGGATCCATCACGGCAAGACTGGTGCCACGCTAGAGCTCGGCCCTGCGTGTGTGTGTGTGTGTGTGTGTGTGTGTGTGTGTGTGTGTGTGTGTCTGTGAGAATGTGTCTGTGAATAACAGACAGACTGCTGTTTTGCCAAAGATTTACAAAAGTTGGTGAAGGAGGTTTAGCGAGCGAGTGTGTGTGTGTGTGTGTGTGTGTGTGTGTGTGTGTGTGTGTGTGTGTGTGTATGTGTGTGTGTGTGTGTGTGTGTGTGTGTGTGTGAGTCACCGACGGATTTAGCTGAAGTCGCCAGGGAGCGAAATAGGTGTTCATGTTCAGGTGCAAGACAGAATTAGGATCTTGTTAAGCACATGCTGGTTAAGAAGCACACACACCACCGTCACCTCTTCTCATCGCTCCATAGAAAGCAAAGGCACACTAACACACACCGTCTCTCACGACACACACACACACACACACACACACACACACACACACGAGGCAGCTCCCTGGTGAGTCAGCAGTAATCCTGCTCCAGCTCTGGTCCCAGAGAATGGTGCGTCTGCGGTAATCGTCACATGTACATGTACACACACACACACACACACACACACACACACACACACACACACACACACACACACACACACACACACACACACACACACACACACACACACACACACACACACACTAAGCCTCTCACACCTTGGCGCTGCACCACACCCTACATTGACACTGATGCCAGATCAGCGCGTACCGCTTAAAGGAGCTTGAAATCAATGGGGAAACAGATGGATCGACACCCACCACTGATCTATGCTCAGCGGAGGCTCCAGTCGCTCTCACATTCATGTCCAGTTTCACTCAAATGACGGTTATTTCCGTTGGGACGATGGCAGTGGAGACATTCTTCTGTCCGTTAGAAACCCCGATACAAATCTATAAAAATAAAAACGATGTAAAGCTGTGAAATAAAAGTCAAAGTCTGTAACTTTGACATGAAAAAGCGAGCAAGGTTGTTTGTAATTGAATCTATCAGATTGATTTGATGATATTGCATCTCTATCAGTGTAGAAGAACTCAATCTCATCTGCTGATTGCCTGAGCTCTTCAAATAAAAAGAAGCGGGAATGTTTCATTAAGGCGGTGATAATTCAACGAGATATACTTTAGAAATCAGTGCGTATTCAGAGCTGTGTACAGGGTAAAAATAGCATCCAGACAGAATTCACTAGACAGATACATCCACTATACAGACGAGGCCTGTGACTGAGAAGTGAGACAGACACAGTTGAAGTGAGGTGTCCTCATACACAAGTTACATGTTGCCTCTCTGTGTTTCTGAATGGAGGACGAGGCTTTATTGCTGGCCTGCAAACCAGCAGACCAATCCTGGCCAAACAAGTCGCTCAGCATTGTTCCAGCAGAGCGAACGAGGAGCCAAATCAGGGTTTTGTTGCACAGAATCACCGCGGCACACAGTCAGTGTCGCAGCAAATGACTCGGCACTTTCAAGTGCATAGACATGCAGTGATAAGGTGACTACGACAAAAATGACAAGTATCGTAATGCTTCTTCTGAAATGAACACCAACCAATGGATGCTCAGAGGCTCTCAGCCAGCAATCTGAAGCTATATTGTTTTTATTAAAGGAGACAATATCATGCTCATTATCAGCATTTTGGGTTTCTACTAGAACATGTTTATATGCTTTAATGTTCAAAAAACATTTCTCTGTGGATTGAGCGTGTTGTTGATACTCTTAGTATTTATGTACTTTAGAATACAATGACAGGGACATCTCACTTTATACAATATGGGACCTTTAAAATGCAGTAATGGTTGGCCAAAAAAAAAAAAAACTAGTTTTGCATAATGAGGAAAAACAAAATTACTTTTTTTAGAGGACTATCGCCATGTTTTTTCCTGTAAATAAAAACAAACAAATGTAAGAACATCAAATTGAATACAAGTATTCTGTGTTCAATCTGAATTCAGGAACATCCCCAGCACACACTGACCAGTAGTGATTTTAACTCATCCTCATCAATCACTATCTCATCATTAACTCTCATAATCAATCATTTCCCCTGTCGTCTGTGTCGTCTTTCTCGTCCTCCTTGGTACCTGTGGCAGACCGGAGGAAGTGTCCTCTGACATGCTCTCCAGTACAAACACACACACAGCAATGCACCTAATAACAGCACTCATCCTTTGGACGGAGTAGAGGTGTTAACTGGTGATTATACTGACGAATACTGGTGTATCTGCCCAAAAGTCATTTACTAATTATAAATGAGAATCTGTACTGGATGCAGGGATCCCTTACTTTCTTTTTTTACCAATTAACTTTCAAAACCTTTCCATAATATTTGAATCTATTTAAGAACATAATTTAAACAATGTGTATATAAAACGTTTCTATTTCTAGGCCTGTGTTAAACTCAACACCGTCTCAAAGACCCTGTTACAAATACTACCCGATGGTATCTATCTGCCTGACGTACAGTATTTATTCTCTCTGCCTCTAAGGCAGCAGCGACTCTTGACTCTTGTATTAGTTGACATTGATGTGTGACTGAGGAGGATTGATGAGCTTCAGCATTTGTTGGTCCTTGCACTGATTGACTGGATGTCATAGAAAATGGAGCAACGACAAGCTGTCCAGAGTTTTACAGGTAATTGTCTCCATATGGAAATGACGTGTTGGTCGACTGGCTGTAAGACGGCTGCTCTTCATCCCTATAGAGAGTTGCTCACTTCACCCACATGCCATTCTATGCTGCACAGCCCGCGAGCGTTAGCGTCTCTTTACCTGGTCTCACCTTCTTATCCAATCGAACTTTACATTTATATTACCTCATTTACATAAAAAACAGCTATTCTAGGCTGTTGGAAAGGAAATATAAAAGCCTCGTTATCCTCTGCCTGCCAAAAGGATTATAGACAAGTTAGGCTGAGCAGGCAATAGCCAGGTTTGCATGTGTTGTCGCTTATTTAACCCACAAATTATCTTTGGACACTCAAAATTGTCTGCCGTTTGGACTGAGGGAGAGTCCGGACATGTCAATGCTGATAGGCTCGGGCCAAAAATCTAATCCTCCTCCCAGCAAAGACCCAAAACGAAACCGCTAATGTTAACAAGAAGGCAATGTCAGACTGAATAAATGAAGCGGCAATGAAACGGCTATTCAGTCTAAAATATCAGCCGAGCAATTCCCCACTCCATCCTGTTGGAAGAGCAAACTAAATGGGAAATAGGCAAGTAGAGTGGATGTTTTTTTGGCCGCCTTCCAACTCAAAAACTCATCTCTTGCTGTCGTTAGGCGGGCCAGCAGCGTAATGAGTGTCGGTGGAGAGTGAGAAGGGCTGATAATACGGGGAACAAATGTGAAGCGGAGAGAGGGCGGCAGCGCTGCAGCGGTATTTTTAAGTGTTGCTTTCACTGCCACAAACTGTTGAATGCGTGAAAGCTATTCACCCGCTACCGTCTTGTTCCATCACAGCATCGATTTTGGCTTTTGAAATTTCATTTAATAGCAGTGGAGGAAAGCAACACTGAGATGTTTTAAGATTCATTTCCGCTGCATGGCTTACAGCCGCCGTCCCATCGAGCAAACCTCTAAATGAACATTTACAAGCACTCTCAGAGGTATCAATTTTCTGCTCTGCATTTGCAGCTTTTTCCTTCCAGCTCTCCATCAACATTCGTTATTCTTAATATTTGTTTTTTTTTTTTACTTTCCTGCTTCAGTGCATTCCTTTTCCCAATATAGACCCACCTTTTTCACACATTTGAAGGTATTAATGGCATCACATCCTGCTGTGGTCAGCTTCCACAGGCGGCACCAAACCGAGCGCTCTCTTATTAGAAACGTTTAAAGTTATTATTTCTCACAGAATGTGGGGCTATTTTCCATAATGCTAAGCGTAATTCTGTTATTTACTCTGTAAATTATTTCATATCTATAAGTGATAATTAACATTTAGTGAAAATGACAGAGGTAATATTTAGTTCAGCAGGGATGCAATTCAAACAGAAGCGTTGTGCAGCAGGTCATACAAGAAGAAAAGAAGGATGAAAAACACTCCATCAACCTGGTTATCAAATTGGATTAAAAATAGGAAAATCCATTTGAATTGCTTCAAGATGCATTTTGTGTTATCTTCAGAGACGATGAGACGAGCTGACAGAGATTAAAAAAGGAAAAACCAGAACATGTCCCTGTCCTCTCCGATCTCTGCCCCATTCGTCTCATCTTCTTCTCAACACCGCGCAGCCAAACCTGCTGTACACACACACAACGCAAAACAAAAGCTCCTCCACCAGCACCGTCTCCATTGTGTTCATGACCAGCAATGTGGTCACGGCGCTCGGATCCATCGTCACAGCGCCGCCGTTATCGGTGTCATCGGCTCTCTGTGCTCGGCCAGTGACATTCTTTGTCTTTCGTCCGATCTCGTTCGGGCCTTGAACAGATAAATCGCAGCTGATCTTAACGCGCCGGTCTCCTTCTCATAATCTCACACATCAAAAACACACCGTCGATGATTTTAAAAAAAACGTACGCCGGGATTAAAGCGCGTTGCAGAGCATTATCGGAGCGCTTTGTTGATAAGCAGGTGGGTAGAGGAGGGGGGGGGGGGGGGGGGGGTCACATCTGGCCCAGAGATTCTACTCTGATTTGTCTGTCCTAGTGCCTCAAAAGTCCTTTTCTGAGAAACTTGATTACATCTTAATAAATGGCAGCCATAAGACGAATGCGATGTAGAGTCACAGGCCAGTTCATGCTGAACACCTGATTCATGCAGACAGATCAGCAGTCTGACACTGAATGAATGCTGCCTTCAGGTGTGACATCAGATAAAGCCCAGTATATGAGATTTATAAACCATGTTTGAAAAAGAGTCATTTAGCGCAGTATGAAAAGAGCATTTCTCTTAAATGCAGGGATACATGTCATTGTGTTTGCATCATTTAATTAGTTCCTAATCCAAACAGACCTGGTTAAAACCTCACCGTCTTGATCTGAACTCATGGAACATGTTCCTGTCATTATTGAAATTGTGTCCTTCATTCCTCGCGTTTTTATAACATGACTTGTGAAGACTTCTCAAGAGTCGGGGCCGTGGAGGTTTTCCTAGCAAAGGTAATGTTATCAAAGTCTTACTTTGTGAGCAGCTGCTCCCCGATGTACTTTACCTCCGATAACGTTCTGAAAGGATGAAGACGAGGAGGAGGAGAACGATCTCGGACAGATTGAGGCAGGCTGGTGGAAATAAAGACGGAGAGAAAAGGAAATCAAATTATTAAAAGGATGACAGGAAGAAAATGGAGGTAAGAAAACTAAAAACCTGATGGCTGTCACGGAGATAAGGCCGAGGAAACCGGAGTTCAGCGTACGCTGATGTTTCTGGAACACTTGAGACCGGTTCACACATCAGAACCAGACTGAACCAGACTGAACCAGAGCTAGACAGATTATAGATGGGCTAACAGCGTGTCCAGGGGATTAACAGCCTAGTTGTATCTAATATGGGTAAATATTTTGAACATGTAGGATGTTCATGTGATCTGATAAATCCAGTTGTTTGAAGGAGAAGTTTTCAGAGCAAAATAAAATAGATATTAGAGATGAATTATGACCTGTTTACACTCTAAGCAGCTTATAATACATAATTAAAACTACTAATGACAAGATTTGTTTTAATCCATAAAAATACAATCTTTCATTTCCTTATCATCTGAATTGTGTTTATGAGGGAAAAGAACACTATAGATGACTATAACAAAGTAAAAGGAAAACATTTCAATTTTTGTATGGTTTACAGACTTCAGAGTGGTTGAAATGATTTTTGGAACGGTGGCAAAAAAATAAATAGTCTGGAGTCTGTTAGACCAACTGCTATAATCAAACAATACATCTATATATATATATATATACAGTTGTGGTCAAAAGTTTACATACACTTGTAAAGAACATAATGTCATGGCTCTCTTGAGTTTCCAGGTATTTCTACAACTCTGATTTTTCTCTGATAGAGTGATTGGAACAGATACTTCTTTGTCACAAAAAACATTCATGAAGTTTGGTTCTTTCATGACTTTATTATGGGTTAACAGAAAAAGTGACAAAATCTGCTGGGTCAAAAATATACATACAGCAACATGAATTAGCAATTTTGGTGACTTAGAAAGTTGTGTCAATGAAATGAGCTTCATAGCATGGCCTCTTAACTTCTTGTGAGTGATTATGAGTGACTACAGCTGGTGACTTCTCTGAGGCCATTTAAATAGGGCTCATTGGATACAAACGCCCACAAACGCTACAATGGGAAAGTCAAAGGAGCTCAGCATGGATCTGAAAAAGCAAATCATTGACTTGAACAAGTCAGGAAAGTCACTTGGAGCCATTTCAAAGCAGCTGCAGGTCCCAAGAGCAACAGTGCAAACAATTGTTTGTAAGTATAAAGTGCATGGCACTGTTTTGTCACTGCCACGATCAGGAAGAAAACGCAAGCTATCACCTGCTGCTGAGAGAAAATTGGTCAGGAGGGTGAAGAGTCAACCGAGAACCACCAAAAAGCAGATCTGCCAAGAATTAGAAGCTGCTGGAACACAGGTGTCAGTGTCCACAGTCAAGCGTGTTTTGCATCTCCATGGACTGAGAGGCTGCCGTGCAAGAAGGAAGCCCTTGCTCCAAAAGCGGCACCTTAAGGCTCGACTGAAGTTTGCTGCTGATCACATGGACAAAGATAAGACCTTCTGGAGGAAAGTTCTGTGGTCAGACGAAACAAAAATCGAGCTGTTTGGCCACAATGCCCAGCAATATGTTTGGAGGAGAAAAGGTGAGGCCTTTAACCCCAAGAACACCATGCCTACCGTCAAGCACGGTGGTGGTAGTATTATGCTGTGGGGCTGTTTTGCTGCCAATGGAACTGGTGCTTTACAGAGAGTAAATGGGATAATGAAGAAGGAGGATTACCTTCAAATTCTTCATGATAACCTAAAATCATCAGCCCGAAGGTTGGGTCTTGGGCGCAGTTGGGTGTTCCAACAGGACAATGACCCCAAACGCACATCAAAAGTGGTAATGGAATGGCTAAATCAGGCTAGAATTAGGGTTTTAGAATGGCCTTCCCAAAGTCCTGACTTAAATCCCATTGAGAACATGTGGACAATGCTGAAGAAACAAGTCCATGTCAGAAAGCCATCAAATTTAACTGAACTGCACCAATTCTGTCAAGAGGAGTGGTCAAAGATTCAACGAGAAGCTTGCCAGAAGCTTGTGGATGGCTACCAAAAGCGCCTAATTGAAGTGAAAATGGCCAAGGGACATGTAACCAAATATTAGCACTGCTGTATGTATATTTTTGACCCAGCAGATTTGATCACTTTTTCTGTTAACCCATAATAAAGTCATGAAAGAACCAAACTTCATGAATGTTTTTTGTGACAAAGAAGTATCTGTTCCAATCACTCTATCAGAGAAAAAGAGTTGTAGAAATAACGGGGAAACTCAAGAGAGCCATGACATTATGTTCTTTACAAGTGTATGTAAACTTTTGACAACTGTGTATATATAGAGAGATATATAACGGGATCAGGGATCTCTGAAAGTTATATTTGCTTCTTCTTTTGAGATGATCTGATCTGTGACTCTGATTCTCTGATCTGTGAGTTTTATGACCCGCTGCACCACTACTGTGTATTGCTGCTAGGCACAAAATAAATATGTATTATGTGATAATTTAAACAGTTACAAATTCAAATACAAAATAGTAGTGTATATATATATACAAGTAGAAAACGGAAAGAGAGACACAGGGATCAAGCAAGAGACTAAGAGAGAATGGCAGACACATTCATCACTCAGGTAGCAGGCGTGCTCAGATAACCTCCAGCCAGCTGCCGTAGCTTCAGGCACAGAGTCACCACCACGTGAGCACAGAGACAGAGACGTTAGTGTGGGACACGTTTCCAATGCTGATGGTTTTTATATAATGTCTATCTAATTAAAAAAATAAATAAAATAAACATTGCTATTCTGCCCCTTAGCTCATAACATCTCGAGGCTTTGTCCTCAATAGCACAATAGACTACGCAGGTTAAAGCACAGGCTTCAGCATGTGGAGGACTTACCCAATACATTGTATTTCAAGAAAAGTTTCCCAACTCTAAGTTAGAAGTCATCACCACTGCATAGCTGTGACTCTGAGGTGACTTGCAGTTTACCCCGTTGGGGCGTAGCGTAGCAAAGACGGTGACAGGTTAACCTGCACTTGAGTTGACCCACGCGTGTGCGGTTTGATTGGCATCAAACACGGCCCCGTGATGACAGCCTTCTCTGTTTTCTTCTCAGCCGCTGGATGAAAGCCAGATTTTTAGGAAGCAGTCTGTCCTGCGGTGGTTTGACTTTTGCAAAAACTAAAGCAAATCAAAATGCGGAACATCGTGTCAAATCGTTGGATGCGGGACAAAGGATAAAGATGCTGTGCAGCGGGACGCCTGGTCACCCGACAAATAGATTACATCCAACACACAAACATTACAGCGGCCCAGAGTGGAGCTCATAGGCTCTGCTTGCTGATCCATTTGTAGGTGATCAAATAAACTCGCAACAGAGGCCTGACAAAATAAAAAAACACATGTGCACCTTCTAACTCATAAACACACACAGTACACCAGAGGGAGGAGAAACACCGCATTCTGCACATTTTAAGAGCACATCCTAACAAAGAGGTCTGTGACACACTGTGGGAAGGGAATATGGGCTATGAGGAGGGGAGCTCCCTCACACACACACACACACACACACACACACACACACACACACACACACACACACACACGAGAAGGAAGGGAACGACTGTGATGCAGCACCAATCCCCTCCTCCCCGCTTGGCGTGCCTGGAAACCATGGCAGCAGTGTCTCACAGTGCTGCAGCCGTCACCATGCCAACAGTGGCGGCAGCTTTCTGTGGGGATCAGACTCGCTGGGTGACACCTGACCAATGCACGCACACACACGCGCGCGTGCACACACACACGCAGGGAGCCACTAAAAGGAAAAAGGGAACAAAGAAAAAGGTGCAGGTGAGCTTTACACAGGTGGGTAAAAACATGCCGAGATGCACACAAGGGCTTGTACATGTGAGCACAAACAGGCAGCGGGACACACACGTACAAACACACTCGCACAGTGTAATGCTTTCAGCAGGTGTATAGAAAGACAACCTTTCTTTTATCCCTCTCCTCCTGTTCTGAGTCTGCGTGCTCCACTCTGTCTATCCAATTAGAGAGGCTGCCTGAGTCTGGCTGCCTGCATGGGGGCACACACACACATGCGCACACACACACACACGCGCACACACACACACGCACGCACACACACACACACAAACATCTTTCTCTCAACATAAAACGCACAACATCTCGAGCACACAAATGACAAGAGCACTTTATCACTTGCCACATGCACAGACACACACACACACACACACACACACACACACACACACACACACACACACACACACACACACACACACACACACACACACACACACACACTACCCACATATTAATATCCAGGTCTCCAATGTCAATTTGAGCTCTCAAGGACTGTGGGTGCTGAGCGAGGCAGAGGCCACACAGAAAAAGAGAGAGAGAGATAGAGAGAGAGACAGAGACAGAGAGACAGAGACAGAGAGACAGAGACAGAAAGAGAGAGAAACAGACAGAGACAGAGAGACAGAGAGAGAGAGAGAGAGAGAGAGAGAGAGAGAGAGAGAGAGAGAGAGAGAGCGAGAGAGAGAGAGAGAGAGAGAGAGAGAGAGAGAGAGAGGAAAGAGTAATGGCGTAATGCATTCAGGTTCTTATTTATGCTGATTCTCCCACTGGGTGCACAGACTCATTTACCTAAACAATACATTTCAGACAGGGCAAAGAGGACACAGAGGTAGAGCTAGATGAGTGAGTGTGTGTGTGTGTGTGTGTGTGTGTGTGTGTGTGTGTTTGAGAGTGAATGATAGCCTGCCATTGCCCTTTGTGTCCCCTATAACCAGATTTTTGGGTCGGCTTCCACTTACAGTACGTATGTGTGTAGAGAGATAGCGGTCACTGAGTCAGAGCAGTCTTTGCCATGGCATTGAATACCGGATGTCTGCATCTGATAGAGAAGAAAGAAGGCATGAAAAGGCAGCCGAGGAAAGGCAGAGAGGAAAAAAAAGAAAAAAGAGAGAGCAGGCGAAGAAAAAGAGGCTCTTGAGTGAGATGGAGGCTGTGGAACGTGGTACTTGACCTCCAGTGTGTGCTTAGCATGAAGGGAGGAGGCTGAGATCTCCCTTTCTCTAGCTACCTTCCTGAAGGCTGCCTGCGTTCATTCAGTCAGCCTGCATGAAAAAACACTTCTATATACAGAACACATTTACTGTTCTTTACCTGGAGTAGTGGCGCAACGCACGGTTCGGATCGTATCACGGATCAGATCAAAAATCAGATCAGCACAAAAGAAAATAGGGAGCAAATATAACTTTTAGAGATCCCTGATAGTTGTTTTTTTTGTTGCCGCCGACACTATTTGCTACATTTATGATCCATATTGGCAGATACAGATCTCTTTGTTGTATATTTATAGCAGCCGGTCTACAAGGCTCCAGGCTTTTGAGCCACATTAAAAGTCAATGCTTGTGTATTACCACTTTGATCTGATTTTTGGCCATTCATGAAATTGTGGTATTGATATAAATTGCAATATAATCTTAAGTGTGTGGACAGGATGTCATGTCGCTCGTGGATGCATGAGCATTCTCCTCCAGACTAAACAGGGATCCACTCGTGAAGGCGTGGCTCTATAGAGCTACTAGTGGTCCACAGAGGGCCTTTGACTTCCTGGAGAATCAGTAGAGAAACGGTTTATGGACAAGATAAACAGAGGGAAATGTTTTTGGCTAATCCAGCAGATCAAATACCTGACAAATCAAAACTACTTAATCACAGCGACGGAAAACTAATGTGAAAATCGAACACGCCGTCACACTGCCGATCATCGGTTTGCAATATTCCCAGAGATATTAAAGGGCGAGTCACCTCGACCTACCATAGCGGCTGCATATGCAGACCTGCAGCCGGTATCCCTGTGCAACAGTGGATCGATGGCGACAGCTTGGGTGTGCTCACTTCACCTCCAAAAGTGTTGTTACAACCTGCTTTGCTCCGCTACTCAACTGCAGTTATTTCACCTTCAGTTAATTTATCTCTTGGCGAGTACAAAATATAATCACAAGCAATAGAATTCATGGCTAAGACTAAGAAAATATGAACCACATTGTATTCAAAGGAACACACTTGAGCTTAAATGTGCACATGGTTCAACACGAATCAGTCAGGCAATTCACTTATAGACTCTGACACACGGTATGTTCTGATTCTGAACATATGCAGTGACCTTAGGTGTGCGCCTGGAAATATTACCATAAACCCAGCCGGGCGCTCTCGCTCTCTCTCTCTCTCTCTCTCTCACACACACACACACACACACACACACACACACACACACACACACACACACACACACACACACACACACACACACACACACACACACACACACACACACACACACACACACACACTCAGAGTTGCGGTAATGAGATGCTGACCCACTACCATCGACGGTACACACAGCGGTGAGCTACGACCTGAAATCATGAGCACGCAATCTACAGGAAGAAGAGCAGAACGATTCATAATGACGTACGATACACTAGTCATTATTATCATCATCATCATCATTAGGCTGACTGATATAAATGCCCCCAATGAGTATGAGCAACGACTCTGAGACGCTGAAACCACACCCAGGACCCTCTCTGTCTCTGCACAGGTGGATCGTTTGATCTGTGATCCAACACACATTCATAGACCACGTGTAGTGATCGATCTGGATACTTAAGCACACAAGGCCAAGGTTTAGCCTGTTGGCCCATAATACCGGCTTCATGGCTGAATTTAGCCAAGAGGCAAAGCAATGGGGGGGGGTGGAGATTATACACAGACACACACACACGCAGATGTCCAATGAGAAACAGTCATTACTGCCATGCTGTTTAGTCTGCTGTGTGTGTGTGTATTTTCCATCACACAGAAAGGCTTGAAGTGTTTCACATGAGCACTGCAGCGTTCTGATGAGTGCGTCTGAAACGCAAACCGTTCTGTGTCTGCAGCATTTCTTTGTCTTCATGTTCCTCTGGTTAGTTTATGGGGATCGTTTAAACTTTGAAATAGTAATGATATTTTCTGAGGTTTCCAGCCCAATGTGTGTTTGTTACTTTTGAAAATGCCTTCTGTGTGTGTGTGTGTGTGTGTGTGTGTGTGTGTGGCACCTGCCTGAGGGCATGTTTGCCCAGCACGGTGTGCTGATCCACTGCGGGGTTTTTGTGGTGTGAGGAACAGGTGAGAGATGAGAAAAGGGAGTTGACAAGATGCCCTCCCTGCTCTCACACAACAACAGCATCACATCCTGACACGCGCACACTTACACACCCTTGTGTGTGTGTGTGTGTGTGTGTGTGTGTGTGTGTGTGTGTGTGTGTGTGTGTGTGTGTGTGTGTGTGTGGGGGGGGGGGGCGCACACAAGCTAAAGCAAACACTGTTCAACATATCTTGCTATTCTAGCAAGAGGAGAAAAAAAAACAAATAATAAATGCTGTCGCGCTGAACATTCGCTCAAGCAAAATACACAACGCCGCAATTGTTTGAAAAGTCTCCGTTTCCCAACGTTGCCAGTCTGGCATGAGTTAAAAATCAGAGAAATATGCCGCAGATAATTGGGAACATATCCACACAGCACACTGTTTATATGAGCCAATGTTTTTGTGCATTAGGTCTCCAAAGGCTTTGAGCATATTTGACAGCATCTAGAAGTTATACATGAACAAGTATGTTCCACTGGAAGTATGCGTCCTGCTTCCACCGAGTCAATATGTGGACAGGGCCCTGGAGATTGGGCAGATTAGGCAGGTAGGTCTGTGCACAACTATTTGTGTGTTTTTGTATATGTTTGAGTTTGGGGTGTGAGTAAAGCGTCGTTATCGCCACATGTAGGTGTAAGAGTATATCTCACTGGGCTCTGAAAATCTTGTACAACCCCAGATCTGTTTTCCATTTAGGACAAGGTTTGTGTACCAGTATATTATCCACACACACACACACACACACACACACACACACACACACACACACACACACACACACACACACACACACACACACACACACACACACACACACACACACACACACACACTATATCACACTGTGGGGACCAATGACTGGAGGGCAGCCTGGTGGGATCCATCCTGTCTGAAGGGTCTAGAGACATTCAGTTCAACAGATCTGCCAATTAAATCAAAACGGTATGAGTGTTAGTCGACTAAGCAGTTCTTTGTTCGAGGTCAGACCTGTTCTGCACTTAATAGATGGCAACAAGAAATAAATAGCACAAGTAGAAAAACAGACTATATTTACATGAAACTCCTGCTGTGAGTAAAGAGGTGTTAACTCTACTGAGACACTAAAAACCTGATGTTTTGCAGCGGATTAAGCCAAAACATGTCCCTGTATAGAGCTGCTGTCACTTTAAGAGCAGCCCACTGTCTTTTCAGAGTTCAGGAACAGACTGCACAGCGCTCAAGTTGGCTGATTCATGGAGATTCATATGTTCAACTGTGGAACTCAGTGGCGCCGGGCTCAGCCATCTCCATTTTTGAGAGGCAATAGAAATCCTCCCAATGCAATTAGCACATTTCTAAGCAGACATTGTGTTGAACATGTCCACCATCTTAGCTTAGTTTGTTACCACGCTAATATTTGCCCATCAGCCTCCACTGATTTGATAAACCAAAGTGTCAGAGAAATTTAAATTTAGACCCGATGATGGCGAAATATAGAAAGTTGGGATCACCAAAGTTATACTTGAATTGACAAGTAGACTTTTGTAAAGTGTGCGTCAGAAATAGATACAGGTGTATCTTTCTGTTAAGCTTTTTTGTTTTTCTCAAGTAAATTAAATCAAAAAGAAATAAAAGATGAAACGTGACAGTGACCTTTCAAAGCCATTCTGTTTTTTAAATGTAAATCTTGTGTAATTGACATAATGACCACATTTATTTGGATTGGGGCACCCAAACTATCTAAAATGATAACATATAATAAGGTATATTACTTGATATATATATATATATATATATATATATATATATATATATATATATAACTTCTTTTTTTAGCAACAACGCATGTTCAGTCAAGATCATAAAATAAAGCAAAAGGTCAAATATATGTGGTCCAATCCGCATATTCATTTTTAGGTCGGCTAGTCTGATCTTCCTGTGTCGAGGTCAGCTAATCAACATGGTCTTCCTCATAACTCTAATTCAAGAAGTTTCTCAGACATCAAAAATGAAATCCAACCTGTTTATTGTTCAAATTTGGGAGTGTGGGAGAAACCGGAGCAAACCACGCAGACACAGGTAGAAACTGTGAGGCCTCAGCGCTAACCACTGAGCGGCTTTGTTACACAACTCCTCCACCTGCAGCTGTTGTTGTGCCTCTTCATAGGACTGTGATTATAACTACCACAGCAATTAAAGCTACTTTGAAAAAAGCACTTTGACATGCGAGTGCTTCTTCTTCGCAAGCTGAGCAGACAGCTTGGTGATGCGGGCCTGCGAAGAACTGGACGATGGCTGCGTCAATAACTGAGTCCAATTGTATGAAGGTCTGCAGCATCTTCATCTGCAGGTCTTCCAGTACAGTTCTGCTCACTCTCTTGGTGATGTTTGTAGTCCGGGCAGAAGCCTTCGGTGACAGAGAGTCCCTCCATCGTCTGGTTTACCGGTCTCCTCGTGTGGGAGAACCACTCTTCCTGGCTTCTGGGTAGCGTCACACTTGATCATCACTCTCGCTGTGAGCAGGGTGACGAACAACCGGAGCCGTTTCTGACTTTCTGCCTCCGTTGAAGACTCGGAAGCAGAAGGATGGGCAGACTCCGTAGGTGATTGAGGTTCATGGGGACCTCAGAGCTGGTTTTCTTCTCTAAAACTATCTCTGGTGCATCTTTCTTGGTACTTTTTTTGTAGTACTTCTTCCATCTTGTATACGATACGTACTTCAGTAGTATGTGCAATGAGGTCTGGTCCTAAATGTGATCTCTTATATACACCATGTGCCTTTGACAGACAGACAGACAGACACACACACAGACACACACACACAGACACACAGACACACACACACACACACACACACACACACACACACACACACACACTCCAATCACTCTAATTCATAGGTGGGACACCCTTGCAATCATTTGTCGTGAGGTCAAACAAAACAAAACAAAACATTTGGAGCTTCCAATAAGCAGTTTTTGATTAAACCCACTGCTGACCTATGAAACCATAATTACAATGCGAGGTGACTTTGAGTCATTTTAGAGAACATTGATAGTTTGGAGGCATACGTGCGTATTCACACTGACACGTTTCCTAGTTTTTACTGTATTTCGGATGTTTAATTCGCTCATCAAAGTTTGGAAAGCAGTTATGGCACTCAAGTTTTGGTTTGTTTCCATCTGTCTTTATTGCTTATCTGTAGGGACGTTTTGTCTTTATTCAATCAGCTTTGTCTGTTTTCTCTGGTTCTGCTCAAAATTTGGCAGGAATCACACTTTTTTTTTGCTTTTTGTTTCTTCTGTCACCACTGTTGGTGCTGACTGCGTTGGCATGGTTTGCAAGAGCCACAGACAATACACTTCCAACTCGACTATTTTAATTTTTTTTTTAATCATAATCTCTGGCTGGTTTAGTCGTTCTGGTGACACGTTGCTGATCAAACATGGGGCCATGACCTCAGGCACATTAATCAGCAGTCAGTCATGTTTCATTTTCTAAATCGTTTCTTTAACTTCCCGGTATTTTCCACCCATGGTCAATTTATTCTGAAATGTTTGATTTGTTGCATAGTCTGTTGCCTCCCCCCCCCCCCCTTCCTCCACACTGTTTACCGTGGGCCAGTGGCTGACTCTAGGCCCCCCCCCCCCCCCCAGCCCAATCAGTGGCACTGGCTCGGGCTGCTAATTGAATTGAGCTGGAGGTCTCGTTCTAATGTGCAGCAGATGGCCGGGGCATTCCTGCATTCAACCAGCCGCGGGCCGCCACTCCGTTCCACAGTGCTCAGCCCAGGGTAATGTAAACCACCACGGGGAGGAGAGAGAGAGAGACACACACACACACACACACACACACACACACACACACACACACACACACACACACACACACACACACACACACACACACACACACACACACACACACACACACAGGGAGAGTGAGACACCTCTGATGACTCAGTCACCTTGAGGTTACACACAAATGCACAAGCTCGGATTTTCTTTTCCTCAAAAGCGTTCACCGAGTTGACTGCAATCGAGCTATTAAGCTACACAGCAGTTAACAAGCAAATCATCCACGCACTCCACATACGCTCGTATAAACAGACAACCATGCAACTCAGTCACTCTGCATTCAACATATAGAAACGTACACAGCAAAAGATCTGCTTCCACTCTCTCTGTTACGCATCAGTGGATCAAACCATCACTGGATGGCAGTGTTGAGCTGCACTGAGCGGTCGGATGTGGCGACGCTGGTGAACAAGGTCCCACTGAAGACGTAATAAAGACACAAATCAATGGCCATAATTTGGAGAGAGACTCGGCCTGGGTTCCAGTTATAATTTCCCCGTGTTTCTGGCGCTGCGTCGCAGAGTAAACACTGTAAGTGCTAAATCACAACAGACAGAGCGGGAAACAAGGAGGAGCAGAGGGAGGCGGATAGATGGAGGAAGAAATCCAGAGGCGGAGAGGTGGAG
>NW_027176759.1:0-27661 GCF_023349555.1 Cebidichthys violaceus
TTTCACATTTAATACCCTTTTGTATCCGTGCTACAAGAGCGGATGGAAATGTATTTTCAGCTTTCCTTTATTACTTCTGCAGTCTGTTCTTCCCTTTGTTTCTTTTGTCTGCTATTTGTCTTTTGACACAAACGGCACTGAGAAATGTGTCGTAAACTTCTGCTTCACTGTTCGTCTTATTTATTAAACTCGACGAAACTTTACCTTTCCTCGACGTCTTTTAACTCCGCCTTCATTGGTGGCATTCCTCTCTCTCTCTCTCTCTCTCTCTCTCTCTCTCTCTCTCTCTCTCTCTCTCTCTCTCTCTCTCTCTCTCTCTCTCTCTCTCTCTCTCTCTCTCTCTCTCTCTCTCTCTCTCTGATTCTGACAGTGGTTCAAAGATGTTACATAGAAAAATTTTATTATTGTATTTTGATTAACAACTGACCAATAGAAGTTTGTTTTTTGTTTAATGTCCGTTTCTTTTAATTTCTTAGTCTTAAGGTTTTAAAGGGGTTCTCCAGTAATTTTCTATTGATTTTTTTTTATATAGAGTTGGGGAACTCACGAACAAAATACTAATAAATAAAGGTCAGAATCAAAGCAGCAGAGGCTGAGATAGCCAGACTACTAGTCTCTAGTCTAGTATCACGAATGCTGGATTCTACGCTTCCCATAATGCAACGCAATTCCCATTTTTGAGAAACAACTGAGATAACCCCCTTGATGACATCAGCGGCTACCTGACTTTTCAGTGGGTCCATTTCAGCATCGTTTGGAAGCACAGCGTTTACCTAAAAATAGCTTCTGATCACACCGAATTGGGTTTTCTTCAACAATCAGCACTCAATCCAGTGGTGCTTCTTGGAGACGAGGTATACTCAATTTTAGAACCATCACTGCGCTGCCTCAATTTCTGCACTTGCCTCCAATATTCAACATGGACCCTTATGGCCCCATATTGCACATTTGTCAAAGTGGATTGTGGTGAAAGGATGCTTTACCTCGACAGGAAACCTTCTGCCATTTATGCTGTGTTCTGAGCCTGCTGATCCATTACTATGGCCCCAGTGAAACTCCATCTTCTCGGCCTTAAAGCGCCCCGGCAGTCCAGCGCCTCTTACAAAGTAGTCATCCTTCAGGAGAACGGCGACTGGAGACAAACAACAAAAATATGGAATCAAACAAAAGAAGGAAAATGAAGTACACTCATGGCAAGCAAAAAGGGAGACAGTCAAATATCGGATTCCACAGAAGCTCAGAGCGGAGGAGGCTGCTCACTTTACTCCCTATCTCAACATCACAACTTAATTCTTATTATCTAAACTCTCATCTGTTTTTTTTTTCTTTTTTTCCCTGTAACGACAACTCAATTATCGCACGATCTAAAAAAAAACAAAAAACAACACATTTCAACTCTGTGGCGTTCCTATTTGTTCCATAAGCTTTTGATCCACAGACGATGAACTTTGTTATCTCCAAATATCAAACATAATCTGTTTTCTATGATAACGCGACACAAAGCAATTTCTACCTGCTTCAGACACCGATTCATTTGTTTATCAGTCATAGTCTCTCCCGGTGACATTGTCGGTATGAACTAACGACGTGGCGGAGATTGTAGACTCGCTCGGATTTGATTCAGTGTTTAATGCACATGTGAACTGTTCAAACTCCACGTTCCCTTTGTTGCTTCAGTTTTCTAGATGAAATTGTTATGTTAAATACGCCGCCTTGAACACAGACTTTGGTTTTGTTTTGAAATATATATTTTGTTCAGGACTCATCAAAGTGCTTTTATACTTTCATTCAAAGATAGACAACTCAGTGGGATGCAAGAGCAGCGAGAGAAACATTTCGCTACCTGGCAACCCACGGCCTGACGTTCGTTTCTGCAGGATGCGTTACGTGGGGGAATCATCACTGATGGGTACAAAGTCATTGGTGGACACTTTAAACAGTGATGCGCCAACGCCAGCCTCTTCCAGTGGCCTTGACGTCCCATTGGTTGACCGTGGGGAGCTGTGGTGAACAGCTACAGGCAAAAGCAACTATGTCTAATGAAATTCCCCCGCTTTGTTATCTTCTTCCACCGGCTAGCTTTTTGTAAAGGCTGTAATGCCATTGCTAGAATAGAAAAGCAACCATCTTAAAAATGTCTCTAATGGAAGGTTACTGCCGGTTTCTGCATTGTTGAAAGTTTGACATTTTGTTGCAGAAGATCTTGTAATAAGGTGTTTATTGGAGTATTTACTGCTGCTGTGCCACTATCGGTTGTGGTAATTAATGCGTGATGAATGCACTGTAAAGGTGTTTACAGTAACGGAGTTGCGTTACTGTACGCAGAAGAATACGACTGTCTTTATGGTTGTATGTAATTCTCATGGAGGGTATTATCTGGCATGGAACATGTGTGAGCTGGAAGAGGGAGGTTTTTGCAACTTTGGGTTCCGGAGGATACCCGGGGAGCTAGGTTCACAATGTTTAGTGTTATCTAGGTGTTATTTCTGGGTTAATATGGAGGATGATGATCTAAGTTTGTTTGTTTGTTTATTTATTTATTTATTTTTTGGCAGTTTTTTTTCTTTTTGTGTCTGGGTTTGGTGGTTTGTGGGGTTGCCAGGTATGTTGTGTGCTGTTCTGTTTGTGGGTGGCAAACTGGAAATCAAAAGATTGAAAGAAAGACCGAAGAATATGGCTTTAAAAAATATGACCGCAAGAGTTTATGAACAAAAGGTTCAGGCCCTTGAGATCTCAAAACAGGCTGTGATGAAAGTATTAAGTTGCACAATTCTGAAGAATTTAATGTTGAATAATGGTTTGGTCTCAAATATTATCTAAACCAAAAAAAAAAGAAAAGAAGAAATCCTTTTAGCTTGCTATTACTACTAAACTAGACTTGTTAAAATCCGTTATTCCCCTACTTATCAAAAGCCTTGAAATAAAAACACTTCAGCTGCATGAGAAACACTGAACTCTAACCTCAGCATCTTCAAAAAATACAACTTTTTGCTAAATATTGGTGTTTGCTTAAAGAGAGCAGACCACATGAAAACAGCATAATCACAGAGGGGATGACACCACAGCTTTGCATGTTGTTCCCATCAGCCCCCCCAAAAAAAAAAGACCATTAACTCCAAAATGTCTAATTTCAGATGAGACTATCAATGTTACTAGTTCTAGAGCACTTTTAAAATCATGCAGCGGCTTCTGAGAGGAGTTTTTTTAAGGGTCATAACATCTTCACAATTTATAGTGGGACATGTAATCCGCCTCCTGAGGTTAAAAAACACACATTACTGCTCTTATGAGATTTTTTACATGACAACAGCAATTTGGATTCCCTTTAAATTTCAGCCTGTCTGCTTCTCACGGAAGCCTCCGTTTGTGTCCTGAAAGGGCGACTTTAAGCTCCATTAGATCTTCAGTTTCCCAAAACACAACCATGACAAGGCAAATTACCGTCCTTCTGCTGTCCTGGCTGAGGTTAGCTAATTAATGTATTTATGAACCTTCACCACGTCTACATTAGACATCATTAGCGAGAGTAGTACCATTGCTCTGTCGGTTGATTCCCAAGCAAAGTCAGCCTCTCTGGATGAGGACAACCCACGTTTAATCAAATCACACAAATCAAACCGCGAGTACGAGCGCTGGGACAAGCAAACAGACTCAGTCGGTTAACTCAGGTGACATGATGAACAAGCTGTGCAGAGGGAATGGATGACATCCGAGATAAGTGAAACAGATCTCCACGCAGTGATTACTAGCGGGAAGAATCAAGTGTGAGATCCAGAGAAGAGGAAGAGAGAGAGAGAGAGAGAGAGAGAGAGAGAGAGAGAGAGAGAGAGAGAGAGAGAGAGAGAGAGAGAGAGAGAGAGAGATCTGAAGAGAGGAGAACCTCGTGTGATGGAGGATGAGCTGAGCTGAGCCCCTCTTGTGAGGCAAGAAAGAATCTGCCAGCAGTATCAATGTGCCAGCGCTGCTTAAGCCGGGCCCACAGTATGAAGGGAAACGTCTCAGATGGAGGAGATTTCTCAAGACTAAAAGCATCAGGTCAAAGTGAACATCGGTCCGTATACGAAAGAGCTACCCAGGACATGATCGCGATCGAGCAGCTCTTTTGCCAAATACACATCTATGTATATTCACAAGGATGGTGATAAATCCCTGTTTTTCTGTTGTTGAGTTAGTGTAATCCTGTCTGCAACACAAGGAAAGTCAAGGAAAAGGGGGGGGGGGGATACTGGCTGGTCATGAGAGTTTCATTAGAAATGCTGCCTTGGGTGTGTTTGAACCCTGCAACAGCAGAGCAAGGAATTAGAAGCTAAGCCAAAAAGACCTTGAATCACATCCAGCGAGAGAAGGGGAGTGCGTGTGAAAGTAAATCCTTGATCAATGCGGACGTCTCTGGGGTCTTCCCATTTCATGAATTTGGTTCGAGAGTTGTTTGAAAATTTCACTGAGAAATGTTTTGTTGAGGAACACTTGCTTGAACGGCAGCGAGTCAGCTCGATCTCAAAAGCAGGTCACGGCACAAGGGAACCTCGTGAAATCAATCTCGACGAACTTCCAAGATCTATTCACTCAGTTCTTAATTACAACATTGACTTTTAAATAGAATGAAGGATGTTAAAGCCCCTCTGTGCTGGATTTTGAACATTTGGACTTCAGCAGCCCCTAGTGGCTGCATACAAAAAATAATAAATAAATAAATAAACACAGTCGGGGTTTTTCCCGATTCATAATTGGCTTAAGCGTGAAGCAAGACAGGACGCATAATTGGTCCATGTGCAGTAAAGGCAATTAATCTGCGTTACCATATTTGACAGAAATCTATACAAATAGCTGGACAGCCTGACTATGGATGGTGAAATTGAGATTAAACACTACCATTAAAGGAACAATGTGCCACCTTTTTTTTTTTTTGAGGGGGGGGGGGGGGGGGGGGGCCTCTGGTGATGGAAATGGAATATATTATTGAGGAGTATGTTTTCTTTTGTGTTTCATCACCGTCTTCATTAACTTTAAATTAGACGTCTATATCGGGAGCGAGTCCTCTTCATCATGTCTCCAGGACAGACAAACCAAACACTGGCTCTGAATAGAGACATCCTGTCCACCGTAGTTCTGCTGCACAAACCATGTGCATTTAAAACAACAAAAAAAAAAAGCAATAGAAAGAAAAACATATACATGAAACGGTCATCCTCCGCTGCACATGACTGAAGGTTTTTACGTACGAGACTGAACATCTGGGACTAGAAGCGTCCCCCTTACATCCCTCTTGTTGTAGCTGTCCATGTAAACAAATGACAGAAAGAAGAGACACAGTCCTAGTCTCATGACAATGTTCTGTACATGAATGGACAAAGGAGGTATGTGTGCAACGCTGCAGCTAAGATGAGAGGACATGGTTGAATTTCCGAGATACAAAATGATAAGAAGCCATGATCAAAGTAGAGAGTGTCACTACAGGACCACAGCGCTGTGACAATTACACGAGGACAACAATGGGCTCGGATGCACTCGGCCGCGGTTGACGTCATATTTAACAACTTCGGGTACAATTCCACAACAAAAGAATGGACAAGGACAGCGCATGAACAAAGATCCGCGGCGCGCCAAAGATGCAGGACCACTCCGAAGGCCAGACATTCATTTGAGGAGAACGCTTCGTATTCGAAATGTCTCCAAATGACACGAAGGACAAACATCTACTCGGATCGATAACGAAAAATGTTGGCTGGTTCACGAACGCATTCATCCACATTTCGCGGGATAAAGACGACCAAATGCAGCCCTGGGAATAAGTGGTGGTGAAAGTTAACCACTGCTTTCTGAGCTGTGGATTTTAGGCTTTGGTAGAGATGAGCGTCAGCTAACCAAGCTGTAATATGATGGATCCATCGATCCATCATTCAAGTGTCCAAATATTTAAATGCTATTTAAAGATTCTAAATATTTTAGAACGCTATATTCGGAAGTGCAATCATCTTGGTAATGTAATAGTCCCTTTACCATTTAAAATCACGTCATGTCATTTCCAAAAGGGCAGTATGGCAAATGATTTAGTTTAATAAACAAAATAAAAAGTTATCTCATTTATGGATTACATTATTTCAAATCAGTTTCACAATCCTGTGAGGTGAATTTGATGAATATGGAGTTGACCTCTTCTAAACAGTGACTGCATAATAATATTTTGTGGTAACATTGTTCCATTTTCCTGATTTTCACAGTGCTTAGCCATCTAAAATTCCCTCTGTACTGTTTGTGCCCAAAAATTACAGCCGGCCGTGTTATTTCCATCTTTGTAAATAAGCAGCCCCGCAGCATTGCTCGGCTGTCCCAGCGGTCTTGGTTGTCATGGAGGCTAACAACTCTCATTATGATCAAACGCAAAAAAAAAAAAATGAAACTGCACTCGGAGAGAAACGGCGCCAGAAGCAGAGGAGATCAATTAAGTTCAGGATTTTCACACCAATGGTCCACGGATTAGCTGATTGAAAAATAAAACAGTGGCGACGGTTTGAAGTAGCAGTTTATCAAGCGAGCCTCAAAATGTTCCTGTAAACAAGGCATGTCTGCTGATACAAAGAGGACGGGGGGAGAGGAGCAGCGGGCAGAACAACACAGGAACAATAAAACACGGAGAGATCTCAGACGGATGCCATTGGAAGTACTTAAAATGTGTGAAGTGGACGCCGTCTTCTATCACTGTGTGTGTATACGTTTGTTATATTGTCAGTATATATTGTGCAATGGTAATCTAACTGGACATTCGGCTGTTTGTGGAAACATAAATGACCATTTATAATCTCTGCTTTTGGCTAATCCGGTAAAAATGAAGGTTCATAAAAAGTGATGCAAAAAAAAAAAAATCCTTTAAATCCGATACTGCCAAAAGGCTTTCCTGCTAAATGATCTAGCAACGGTCTAACGCGGGACAAAGGGTATTCAATTAAAATTCAACGAGGTCCAGTTTGAGAGAATCTCCTCACGCAAAGGTCCGGAACGTCACGGTAATGTCTGATTTATGATTTAGTCCATATACTGAATTAGCCAACGGTTGTATCAACCTCTGTATGCCGTCAACCACTGATTATCAAATCGAATAGAAAGTTCAACTGATAGCTCAACAATATTTATTGCCAGATTTCACAATGAACTGGATGAATTATAAATAATACATACTCCAATAATGAGTCAATGTTCTTCTCTCATTTCAAGTGAAACAAGGGATGCATTTAAATTACAGAACATAAAGATATTGAAAAATGTCCTCTTACAATAAAGAACTTAATTTCAGAAAAATTAATTGCACTGAATTGCCCTGCAGCTTTGTGTTCAGTTCATTCAGGGTGAAGCGATGTCAAGAACCAAGAAAACCATATTGTATTTTTCTCATCTTGTAAAAAGAGATATTTGTGAGCATGGACTTAAATCTGTGGTTATTGAAAGCACTTGTTTCAGCTCCATTCCTCTCTGTCAACGCCATTGTTGGACTGTGAATTATTAATTCTCATCACGTTGGACTCTTACTTTGTTTATTTTCTGTGTCTTAATTTTTCGGAATTGAGCGGATACATTTGCTCAATAGACTTGTGCTTTGTCTCGTAGCGGCGCCTCACATCGCTGCTTTTAATAATTCTCACGGCCTCTGAACGTGTGAGATGCTGGTTTTAAACATTACAGAGTCTGTCCGGTCTTTGTTTAAAAAGGCGCTGGTCCCGCCGTCCACGTTCCTCTTTTTTGGAGAACGCCACAAGAACTAACTTCTCTGACTCTCACTGGCGTTGCAATGCTAATCGGAACACACACACACACACACACACACACACTCGATTGGCTGAGCAGCATCACGTGACACGATATACAACGCGTGTAATTGGTCGGTGTGTGTTTCCTGGCCCTCTGAACGTAAAAGGCTAGAAAAGCTGTGCCGGCGAAAATCAGAAACGCTCCGTCAAAATGAAATAATTCAAATTGGTATTTGAAGTTTCACCGGCAAAAAAAAAAAAATTAGAACCGTACAAAGAAATCAGAATTTTGGTATTATTATGTGAATGCATAATGCGATTTAGGTGACAAAAACTAGTCCGTAACTAAATCCGTGACACCGACCTGTCTTCCCGGTGTTTTTCATGGTGGTCTGGTTGGAGGACTCGCCGTTGAACTTGTCGAGCACCAGCTCCTGGTACTCCTCCGAAACCGAGGCTTGTTCGTCTGCGACGTCCACGGGCGATTGGTTCCTCGCAGCGCATTCTGGGTACGAGGCAGCCCAGCTCTGAGGTCCGTGGCTTCCTGCAAAAAAAATAAAAAAAAAAATAGAAGAAGCGAGAGCTTATGAAAAAAATGCACACTAGCTATGACACACGCACACAAAATTAGAACCGCTGTGACGAGATTACCGCTACAGCAGCTCCCAGGTTTCAATATGCCCTTAACGGAAATGGAGAGAATGATTCTTTTATACGCATTTTCAGCTGCAGTGCCCTCTAAACCCCTCCAACAGCTGGGAAAACATGTAAACACAATGAAAATTCATTATCTGGCTACAGGCAATTCCAGCGTTAATTGTCCATATATGATATAAATATCCAAATGAGGCAGATTCTACAGTGATACACAGACTAAGACCGAGCCTAGAATGGGTACAGAGTCAATGTGGGTCTTTGCCTCGAATGGGTTTAAAAAACATTACACCAAATGGGCTATTGAATAGAAAACACTCCAATTTAACAATGAATGTGCAGTGTGTGCTGCAAACCAACTTCCTGTAGAATCCCCATCCACTGTCTGCTCTTTTAATCCTCTATCCCCTACAGTGGCGCTTCTACAAAGGAATAATCCACAACCGACAGGGGTCCCCTTGATCTCTTCCCGGGTACAATGGGCCAATGCAACAACAAAAGCCGAGGGATCAGGGGAACAAGGAAGCATGCATGGATTTTAACTTTTCTGGGTTAACACAATATTCATGATCCCGTTCCCTACAGATACGGGGAAACTCGGCTCCCGGCTCATCGCGACGATATGAGAACCCCCCCTCTTTACTAAAACACCCCGGATAAAAGGGTGGCTTTACGTCTTGTAATGTAGAAAACACCTCGCAGCCAAAGACGCTCGAAAAAAAAAAAAGACAGCGCCAATCAGGATTATTATTTTTTTTTTTTTTTGGAAATATCCAATGTTTTACCACGTGAGCGACCGCTAAACGCGCATCGTGGGCAGAGCAGACGCGTGAAAACCAAATGAACGCGTCGCTATGCGAGGAAAAGAACCGCACCGGACACCGGTAAAGCGCTCGGAAACGTCTCGGATGAGTCCAGTGATCGATTGTCATCTAAACACCGCCCACAAGATTATTGGCCAGTGAGGTCTGGATTGCAATTGAATGTTGGAATGGGTTTGAGCTGCATTTCTGACTTAATGTCTGCGAAAGCCAGCAGGATTAAATGTGTCAGTCATGGCTTTAGCCTTACCAAAAATGTCTCCTAATAACTCCTAATATGTGATATCCTTACACAGAGCCCATCAGGAATGCAATTCTGTTATTATAAAGGCAAGAGAAAGCTGCTTGCCGATCATAAATACAGAGACAACACTAGAATCTAGTGTCTTCTATTCCAGTTGAGTTGCCAACAGGTTCGCCATCAACACGGAGGCTGTCAGAGGCTCAATTAAACTCAATTAGCTCCACTAAACAATACATTGATTAAAAGGTTAAAGCTTTGTGAGGCAATATTTTTTTTTAATATCGTCACTAAAGCAAATGACTCCCTATAATTTAAGAGCCTCGCTGACAAGGCCAGCCTCACTGAGAATCGACAGCACGATCTATAAAAGGAGAGCTAGAAGAAACGAGCTGGACATCGAGCAGAAGACGTAGAGGCAGAGATCAGCCTCAGGAGTTAACGGTGAAACCCAAACCAGGGGGTCAGAGAGCGGCTTGTGTGAATGTGAAACATTCAATAATTAACTTTCTCTTTTAGCTTTAAGTCAAAAAACAAAAGTCAATTTTTTTTTTGGGGGGGGCTTTTGTTGCTCGTGTTCTATTTCATAACCTGAGTATGGATACACATTCACTTACTCTGAGCATTTAGTCCAATGAATTAGATGTACTGGAGCAGTACATCTATATATTGGTGGATATCAGCTTATTGAATATAGATATATTGGTGTCGGTGTATGCATGCTTGCCGCCGAGTAACAAGAAATTGCGGGACAGAAAAGTGAAAGTAGGTTTGATTCATATAGAAACACGGTCATCACGACATAGATTGTCCACACTATCAACTATTTGTTCAACTATACAAAGAAAGGTTTAAGTTATGAGTTTATATATTTAAAAAAATATTACTTTCGGCCTGTGTTTTGGATTTTCTAAACTCCTAAATGTCCGTATCGGCATCAAAATTCCAGCATCAGTCGGACTTGGAATATGTATCGACGGCGTTCGTGAGACGCTCTTTATTAGTTCACTTGTAAACACACACAGCTGTACTAGTTTTCAGTGAGCGGTTCTGAATTTTTCTAGGACAAAAACAAAAAAAAAAAACACGGAGCTAAGACAGCGTAGGGTTGGTTGTACATTTATGTAGCACACAGTTATGCAATTGGTTGTGACTTCCTTGCTTTCATCCCATTTTGTGTTCGCGGAAATATATATATATATATATATATATATATATATATATATATATATATATATATATATATATATATATTTTCTCTTTGTCAGACCTGTGTGAAGCGCCGTGCCTTCAGTCGATTTGAATATTTACCGTTCCCTTAACCGACACAGTGTGTATGTGGGCTACCAGCAAATAACACAACACACAACTATTCAGGCTCTCCAGGTTTCAACACCCATTTCTTGCATTCCTTATTTAAGTGAACTGTGACAAGCTACGAAGAACATTTAATGAAGCTACTGAGATATATATATATATATATATATTTAGAGCGCATGAAATGTGAGTGACATACCTCACAATAACTAAAAATACCAACGGTCAGATGTGTTGAGACAGATTCGGTGTCGACTCAAGAACATTAAAGGAAGTTATAAAAGAAACAGCCTCAGATTTATTGCTGGTATACAAACATAAAGCTGAGATATAAATTAATATCATTAACATGTCAATGTTTTATCGCATCAGAACCACAGGGTGTAATAAGTAAAGTGTTACTGAACCCACTATAATGTTTCACAGGCCACTTTTATTCAAAGTGTAAGTCGAGAAAAGTGTAATCTTTTCCTAATTTTCCATTAAAAAAAAAACACATTACACCCTCGTTTAACTGCCGGGGAGATAATTCTGCCTTTTCAAGAACAAAAAAAAAAAAAAAAAAAAAAAAAAAGGGAGGAGCAGCGTTAACATCAGATAAGTGAGGGGAGCGCGGCAGTCGATTAATCTGTCTCATTGCCATCCATCAGAGCGGCTGTAATCCCGGTGGGTGAGCCGTTCCCACTGCAGCCCTTTCCGCTCTATATGGCCAGGAGGTGAACAAATAAAAAAAATTTTTTTTTTTAAAAAAAGCACATGTTTAAATATTGTAGATTGATTTATCTAAAACATTACACGCCACATTTGCAACTGCGTTCGGCATACGGCCCGGAGAGAAGCGCTCACACGGCGGGCTGTACGACACACTTACTCTAATGAACAGCTTTATAGAGGCCATCAGGTAGTTCATGCCTGGTGCCGATCGTTTTATAGACTCACGATGGACAAAGATGAGCGAGTTACGGCTCACCTCGCGGGGATGCCAGAACATTTAGCCGAATTTATGTGCGAGCATCAACGCGGAGGAAACCGATGAATCCGATCGGCGCGGCGGCCCTGCACCAAATCTGCCGAAGCGGGAGGTTTGTGATCGTTGTTTTTTTTTTGGGGGGAATTTGCGTCACACAAGTGTGGTCTGCGTTCGTTTGTCTTTGAAATAAATGCAACGTGCTTCTCCGATAACGATCAGATGCGTATTTGCACACCAGGGGCCGCGACGCTCGGAGAGCAATGAGGACGATGGACGTTCAAGACGTTCAAGAGGCCTAAATAAACCGACTCGTCTGGTTCAACCGGTCACAATGAGCAGCGACAGCTTGGAATTGCGAGAGAGAGAGAGAGAGACGAGAGGAAAGTGGCTAATGTGCGTCGTCCGGTTGTCCTTGAAGGGTTTACACAATGTTGCATTTGCAGAAATGTACGATTGTGTATGAACGATATTCCAGGCTTCGCATTACCTCAACGGAATTCGGCAAATGCAGCAGCAGCAGCAGCAGCACAACAAGCGTCCCGCCCGGTTAAACGGCACAAAAACGTACGGAAATATATAACCAAGATGGCTTCTAGCGGGTTTGAAGCTAAAATGCCCTTAAGCCTAAGAAGTCACAGTCAAAGGCCGCTTTTACCCGTTTCAGTGACGCTCTGCACCCTTTAAGGCGCTTTTGATCCGCTGCAGCGCGGTCAATATTTCTGCCTTGATTCAATCATACTTCCATTCAGTAATTTATTATCTATGCTGGGAGTAAGATGAGCGACGTTCAGACAGTCCGTACCGTTCGGCGGCACGCTGCTGCGCGACGCGGCGCCACCACCGCTCTTGTTTTAAGTAAAACGGGCACATGTTTCTCTCAATCTGGCACTCTCAGTTCCAGGCGTCATCCCATTAACCTTGGGATAAACAGCCGTGCCTGCGCTACCATGGCGATGCTGACAGAATGGCAATTGCCTTGTCATTTCCGTTTTGTCCCACTGAGAGAAAGCATCCGTGCTGTATGCCGCCTTGGCAGACCTTCCAGGATTGGCACACTAGCACTTGCAAAAAAAAAATCTACGCTGATCAGTCCGTATGTGTGTGTGTGTGTGTGTGTGTGTGTGTGTGTGAGCGGCGCTGACAACGTGACACAAGGCCGGCAGATACAAGACACAGTATGGGCGGCAGTGGAAGGGGTCACAACAGCTGGAGCGGTGTTAAGTGAGATCAGAGCCCCGGTGTATGCTGCAGAATCCCTGAAGAAGGAGCAGCATTTCTGAACATCATTCCTGCTGTTAGCTTCAATATGCTGCTAGCACTCCAGATGGTGGAAGACACCGGCTTTGTAGCGGCGGTATCAAGTGTCCAGGTTAGACGACTGATGAGCTGAGGGCTCGTGCAACGTGGGGCAAAGTCTGCAATCAGTCATCGGATGAGCAGCCAATGAGTGATTTGTGTTTGAATTATTGCATGATTGGCCTCTGACATCTTTAAAAATCAGCAGACTTCAGGAAATGCTGGGGTTTCGGAGCAATGCAACAAGTATAGGAGGTCAGACGACCACACAGGTTGAAAATAAACAGTTAAATAGATTTGGAAGAGAAAACCCAAACTTCATGTTCTAAAATACCGTTACAACCTCCAACAACTTCCTGGTTCTACTTTGACATTCGTACATTTGTTCGCATTAGATTATCAGTGTGCTCAATTTTGGTTTTGCATCAAAGTTAAATGGAAGCTAATTGGGTAAAACTGGCGGCTTGTTTGCGACCCGTACCCCACATTTGTTGCCCCATTGGACCCGTTTTCAGCGACGTCACCGCGTCTTGAGATCCACGCAGTTCATTCGGCGACTACGATGACACGACCGACGGCTGACGGTACGAAAATGAAACCGTGCGCAGTAAACAAACTCTGACAAATCAGCAATTGTATCTTTGAATTTGTCGGAAATCCCTCTTTGTCGAAATGAGAACCCTCTCGAACAGCATGTATGGCAAACATGGACCATGGTGCAGCAAAATATTCATTTAAATACATCATCTTTTTTTTTTTTTATCTAAATTTTGACTGATTGACACTGAGATATTTCAGTCTGGACCAAAGCGTTGGACCAACGGCTGAACAGACAGACGGAAATTGCTTTCCTTATAGGCATGCTGCTGGCATGGCAGGCCTTTGTCCTTTTTTCTTTTTTTTTTCCTCAGATAAGCGAAGGAATTCATAAGCATTGTGCCTCAAACATATCCGTTTCCATTACTAAGATACTCCAGATACATATTCCTACATCTATTCACAGAAGCATAGACTAATTTAATATTTTTCACAATGCACGGCGCCTTTACTGGATCTGTGGAGAGCATTCAGAATGAACTCTGAGTTCCAACGTCACTCCCGTCTACTGTAAAGTCCAATAACGGCGCTCCTTTCTGCACAAAACAAACCCGGACAGACTTCGTCCCCGTCCTCCAGCGCCACTTCGTTCCGCCCGTCTCCGCCCGTCTCCCGCAGATCTCTTTACATGCTTCCTGGCAGCTCTGTGACCTAATGGCTGGTATGTGATGAGGGAAAGGGAGAGAGAGCTCAGCTCCACAGCCGAGTGGACTGTGAGGAGGAAAGAACAGACTCGGTCTAGTGAACGACGCCGTTCTGAGAGCGCTTACCAAGAAAAAAAAAAAACGCACAGACTCCCAACCACACGGTATGACAAGCAACCGCGGGGATGGATGTAGTTCACGAATCCAATCACTAGCTTATAGGTTCATGATTTCTTGGATTCACGATCGCCTTGGATGGGGCTCGGTCTAACTTTTATTTCCTGGGCTTTCATTTTCAGATAGACGAGAGTAAGAGGCCGCATGCAACTACAGTCAAAGTGAGGGGGGAAAATCATCCTGGCAAAATTGGGCCAGCCAATTTTTTTGGTGACTGACTGTTTCCGACAGTAATTGAGGTCACGCTGCCAAAAAAACCCCCAAAAAAACGACAAATTATTACGCCAGAAGTGTCACACGTGACCGAAAAGCAGTTCGACCAAAAGGACAGAGTCCTTCATCGCTGCCTTTACTTTTCCTCTCCAACAACTGAAATGTGTTTGTATCGATGAAGTTAAACATGCCCTTGAAGTCTTACTGAGAAAAACAGCGAAGAAAAAAAAAAAAAAAAAACTTTCAGCCGAAGGAGAGAATGTTTATGGAAGTAAATCATCAGATGTAGGCGTCTCCATCTCCTCACAGAGAACTGTACTTTCACAGGATTCCATTGTTCGATTCCTTTACCGGCACATACGCTTAAGATGACTTCATTATCAGTGAACCGTGAAGGTAAAAAAAATAAAAATAAAACACATAATGCCCTCAGTGGGCGTTGGAAGGCTCTGAATTTTTTACCAAGGAATTATAGAACGTGA
Source organism: Cebidichthys violaceus (assembly GCF_023349555.1). Taxonomy (NCBI): domain Eukaryota; kingdom Metazoa; phylum Chordata; class Actinopteri; order Perciformes; family Stichaeidae; genus Cebidichthys; species Cebidichthys violaceus. Next base: position 15,155 of record NW_027176759.1, read on the forward strand.
AAAATAATTGCGGTCCTCGGTGCTCGTGGAAGCCTTTCTTTTTTTTTTTTTTTTCCCTCAACATTGTCTAACATCCACTTCTCACAGGAGATCTAAGAGAACAGGTACTCCATCAGCGCAGTTTGCCAGAATGAAGAAAAAGGGGGCATCTGTGGTCACCGCGGGGGGGGGGCACAAAGTGATGCATGAGTGCGTCTTCAGTTACACTTCACCAAATTAGAGGTGCGTTCGTTTGACCTTGTCAGTTCCGTCATGAACACGGGAGGCGAGCGCAGCGGAACGATTCTCTTTGTGTTCGTTCACCTCAGTGCAGGAGACACCGACGCAACAGTAGGGGAGCCGGCGGGTTTTGATTTTCCCAAATTGTGTCTTAATTTTTGGAGTTTCCCCAAACAAAAAGCCCCAGACGGAGGCACATTAGCGTCGGGTCGGCGCTTGTCGTTCAAAGACACGAGCGGAGGGGCCGTCCGATAAACGTATATGTGTCTGATCTGTCGGGGAGCAACAGCCAATGAGAGCGAAAGACATGTGGGGGAGGGGCCTCCGGTTAGTAATCCAAAAAACTGAGGAAGTCGACGCTAACCGTTAAATTCAAAGCACTTTATTTAACAAAAAGATGGATTTTTTTTGTTTTATAAATTCATTGATAAAATGTTTATCTTAAGAGTTGTTAAAATTGTACCCATCCACCGCATTAATACACTTTATTCTGATGACTAAATGTGGTTAAATCATTAAACACAGAATTCGGAAAAACACCGAAATTTATTACAAAAAAAAAAGAAACAGATTGTGTAAAAAGTAAGATTCACATGACTCCTTGATTCAGTCAAAGGGAATGTAAACATCTGTGGGACGGAACATGCTGTTGCAGCAGAGCTGCTCCCTCCCACATCTGGACCAACACATCTGCACACATTATTGATCAAGTAGCAGAATCTGCACACACACACACACACACACACACACACACACACACACACACACACACACACACACACACACACACACACACACACACACACACACACACACACACGTTGATTAATGACTAAAACCGTTTCCAGATATCAAACTGAGCTATTGCTTTTTTTTTTTTTTCTTAACCACAAAACATGTAAAAGGTAATTCAACTAAGTGCACTTCCCCCCCACTATTTCTGCTGAAAGTGCTTTTTTTTTTTTTTATTATTAAGTAAAAAAAATTAATTAAATTCAGTTGAAAATTGAAAAGATTTTTTTTTTTTTTTTTACTGATTTTATCCGTCAAACTCCTCAACCTTTGTAGACCTTTCACAGTACTATACCGCCTGATAAATATCAGCCCCCACACAGTAATAATAACTTTCTATTGTTGTATCCAGCGCCATTACAGTATCGGCTTCCTTGGAGTTACTGCAAGACACCTACCGTGACAGGTGATTAAAAGCCTGGCTGCTGTGGGAGATACTGCAGCTGACAGCAGGTTCAGATAAGGTAACGACTTCCCCCCCCCCCCCCCCCCAAAAGTGTAATGCTAAAGGCAACATATAAAAAGCAGACAAGATCCTGTGAATCATCAATAATCCTCTGCTATCTCCACCATCAAAATGAAACGCCACAAGAGTCATTTTGAAGTCGCACTCCCTTTTTGCTGACGCTGCGGGTCACTTACTGACCCCCGTTACATAAGTTCAGATTGCTTCTTATATAACAGGGACTCAGTTAGTTTAGACGTCGGTGTAGATGACTGATGCGATAAGACGCAAGTTTTGTGAACAGAGTCGGGCCTTTAAATTATGAGTCAGATCTCCGGGGCCTCCGACTAGTTCCTGGGGTGGAAGCGGTACTTCACTTTGTCCATCTATAGACGTTCACTGTGCTTTATTAGTCCGGGAGATCTGCATTTCATCAGAAATTGGAAACAAGCTCCCACGACTCGACCACAAAAGGATCCAAAGAGCAGAGCGGTCGTCTCGATTAAAAAGGCGATAAATGCAAACCGGTGTCGAGAAACAAAATAAATAAATAAATCTTCTCTACTTTTTCGCCGTTTCTTCTCCAGCATTTCACAGCAATCTAATTAGCCAATTAGCAGCACCGGAGCCAAATGTTTGAGAAAGAAAAAAAAAAAAAGAAGAAGAGGAGGTTAAATGTCTAATCTCCAGAGGAGTAATAATCACAACCTAGAGTGTGATGAGGTCGTAGCGTGGACCCGCGGTGGGAGGAGGCTCAGTGAAAGATGAGATGGGGAGTCGAGCTTTTGCGTTAGCGGAGAAAAGCAGAGTGAGATTTAAACAAGGGTTTGACCCTTATTACCCTGACAAACATCACCACGTTCACTACGGTAATTTAAAAAAAAAAAAAAAAAAAAAGCCCTTTAATTCTTCTTTCTTGTAGAGTACCATCATCTAGCATCATCTTCCTCTGCACCAGCAAGTACACACACCCCCACCAACACTGAAATATCTCTTCTCTTCTTACATACAGCGAGCAGCTTGAGCCGCTTTTGAGTTCACAATGAAAAGAGAGCGTGGGCGTGTGACACAAGTTAACCAATATAATCTGGAGACTGTCTATCAAACAGAAAAGTGGAATAAAAAAAAAAAAAAAAGGGAAACTTTGCCAATTTTCAACCTGTGTTGCGGTTGCATTGTGGGTGGTGTGTAGAACACCGTTAATACGTGTTTATATTAGCATAACTCCAGTAACTGAGGAACTCTAAAGGGATATATCCATCCAAAGGAAGTAGTAAAAAAAAGCTACATTTACTTGTATACATTCTGCACTCGACCCAGTGGAAGCAATGGCTCACTTTAAATGAAATATAGAATTGTATTTCATCAGAATCTCCTGATTTTCAGGAGACAGGAAGTAAAATATACTGACAAAATACTATATATATTTTGTTCATATTTGGTCACCAAACAATAAAAAAAAAACTACAACAATCCTCACTCCTTCCTATATGGCTTTTGCCGTCAGTCTGGTGAAATGCATTTGGTCCGAGGTCAAATGACTTGGCCCGTCGACAGCGCTCTCTCCCATTAAAAATTGGTTTTCGATCAGGTCTTTTTTGGACGGTTGGTTCTACTCCACTGTGCTTAAAAGTGATGGATTATTTACACAAACCGCTAGGAAGCCGCCACCGCCACAATAGACACCCTAAAAAAAAAAACATCCTTAAAAAGATGAAAAGTCAGCACTTAAAGCTGATGGCGAGCTGTTAAACCTGTGAACGCGGGAGATCACGGCTAAAACGTTGACCAAAATGTCCCCGTCCTAATCCCGCCTGACAGCACGTTTTTATCAAGTCGCAGTCAGTTTCCCCCGATTTGAGGTTGCACAACGGTATTTAAGGCCGTTATCTTAACCCAGACGTGTTTCATTATGCAATTACCAGCGTGACCTCACAGCCCTCACCCCCGCCCGGCCGGCCGGTCAAGATACGAGCTTCCCTTCCAGCTCGTGTCTGCAGGACAGGGTGGAGGAGAAGACAAACACTCCATCCGCGTACACAATGTGCCTCGGTAGATGCTTTAAAAAAAAGACAAAAAAAAAGGGCCCCTTATTAATAGTCAGCCGCCGACTTCAAATCCTACACTTGATTATTCATGCGCGTGTTCATTAACGGGCTTTTTACGAATCAGTAACGGGAAGAGATCTTTGGTGTCTTGAACACATTTATGCATCACGCAATGCAAAGAGGTCAAATATCGAGTAGTTGATTAGACGCTTATACGGGACCTTTGGGGAAGTGCATTGGAACAAGCGCCAGAATCATTGGTATATCATAATGATCAAATATATATATATCAATATACATAAAGTCTAAATATGCTCACTGCTTGTGCACATGTGGTAAACTGTACAACCATTGATTCCAGGTGGTCTTGCTGAGTTCTGAGGAGAAGGCATCTGATAAGGATGGCGCCACGGCGCGTCTCGGAGGCCCGAGCTGAATCTTTCATCAGGGGTCATTGTGTTCCACACAGCAGCAGCACCACACACACACACACACACACACACACACACACACACACACACACACACACACACATAAAAGCAGGTAGAGGAAGTGGTAAATCATAGAGGCACTGGGGCCTAATTGGCCACCAGAAACGAGCTCCAGCCAAAATATTGTTTTCCCTCGGCGCTATCTGCTTCCATCTCGTGGACTTTCATAGAAATTGTGGCTTCCTGTTCTTGGGTGTTGGCCGCTGCGTAAGTACAACATCCCCCCCCCCCCCTTTAGTCTGTAAAAATAATCTCCAGGACCTTGTGTGAAGAATAAGAGGGACAGAAATACATTCTGTCCCCATGAGGGAGAGCTTCCCCTTCCAATTCAAAGACGTTAACAGTTTCCCCTTCACCGTGGCAGAGAGCCAACATGTCTCAACGCGTTTCAGAGCCGTTCCTTCTGTGTGGATCTCCGCGTGATCGACACACAATGCACGAGACAGAAATCCAACAACGACACGTCTATTCTCGTTAACTTTACCGACAGCATTTTGTGTGCATGCGTGAAAGACAAGAGCAAGACTGTAACAAAATCATCATCGTAATAATGCATCCTTGCATCAAGACGGTATCCTGAGGCCCAGTTATGAGACTCGCGCCTCTATCCTCGAATACAGCGGATGCTACACAGCTAGCTATGTAGCGTGCTGGATGAAAGACGAGACGTGCGCTCCGTTCGCTCTTAGCACAGCTGCTGCTCAGGTGACTGGAGAAGAGGCAGCGGGTGGACGGATCGCTCTGTCAGATCAAACAGCTGTAGACCGCAGTGTCTATTTTCTGCACACAAAACGTCCACAGATAATTAGCTTAAGACGCCGACTTTTAAAAAAGGAAAGGGGTCTGACCCGAGCGACGTGAGTTTCAACGCTCGGTGCCTATGAAGGTAGATTTGAGTCTTTATTACGCAAACAAAAAAATATGTTTTGAAAGCAAATTTCTCGCACTGCAATCAAAAATCAAGTTTGTAAGTGAAAATATATAAACTGAGAATAAATTATTTGTTAGTTTTGCTTATGAAACTATAATTTTTGGTTGCAAAACAAAAACCTTTGCTTTCAAAACCAAAAGCTACGGTTTCAAAACCAAAACGTAAAGCTACGAGTTGAGTTTGGACGTAGTGGGCGGGGCATACGCTGCTGAATGAGCCAGGAGTTTCTATTGGTGGGTTCGACTTGGATCCCGGCATCTACTTCCACTGTAGAGGTTACTGTGATGAGCGGCATGGAGGTAAGTTGACATTATATTGCTCTGTTAGCACTTCACTTTGTTTTCATGTTGTTAGTGTCGTAGAGTCTCTTTTTTTTAAAGAACGACATGAGGTGTTGTTGACATGAAGCTTCACTTTCTGCGTGCATGTAACGCAAGTCGAACCCACCAATAGAAACTCCTGGCTCATTCAGCAGCGTATGCCCCGCCCACTACGTCCAAACTCAACTCGTAGCTTTACGTTTTGGTTTTGAAACCGTAGCTTTTCGTTTTGAAAGCAAAGGTTTTTGTTTTGCAACCAAAAATTATAGTTTCATAAGCAAAACTAACAAATAATTTATTCTCAGTTTATACATTTTCACTTACAAACTTGATTTTTGATTGCAGTGCGAGAAATTTGCTTTCAAAACATATTTTTCTGTTTGCGTAATAAAGACTCAAATCTACCTTCATAGGTGCGTGAGTGTTTCATTTGTTAACCACAAAGCTAAAAAAAAAACACTGATGCATTGTGTGACATCTCTGGCGAGCAGAACATGACTCGCTCTTTAAAAACAGCATCTTTTTTGAGCAGTTGATTTTGTACGTTCTCTGCGACGTGTAAGTTAGCTTCAGACCCGCTCCGATACCAGAGGCCCTAACCAGTTTACCGTGGCTGCTCCCCGTTTCACCATTCCTCCCAGTCCCCTGTGATGCTTCATTGAATTATCAAGGACTTACAGGAAACCTCTGATTATGTAGATTTCCCCCCCCCCCCCCCCATTTCATTTCCTCAAATACAAACAAGCAAGACAAAAAGGTCTGTCTACTTCATTTTGCTGCATGATAACAAGCATTTTCTAAGGCTACAGCCTTAAGAATGTTTGAGGCTTTAAGTGCCCTACATGCTCAGTCCCTTCAACTTTATGGTTTTCCAGTAAGTGCAGAATTACTATGATTCCGTTTGGTAATATGTTGACTAGTGACAGGATGCAATTTTGAATGATGGCATTATTTAATAATATATGATTAAAAAACAGTTCAATTCAGACACTGAATGTTGGTGTGAAAAATTGTAGTATTGGAGTTGTTTTTTATTATTATTATTATTATTATTATTATAGTTCACCGGGTCAAAAGATGACCTACAACATATGAAACAGCATACAAAGCATGTAATAAAGATTTTTTTTTTTTCTATTATTATTTTTGTAATCAAATTACCAAACCATGACAGTGAAATTTTGTCCGGTTAACTGCATTTGGACCAAAACTGCGCTGCCCTACGCTGCGTCCCTCCTGGAGAAGAACTACACTGGAAGGAGCTCTTCCATTATTAGCCGCAGGGTATATTTAAACGGCCTATTTATGTTGTCACGATGCTGCAATGCAACGGTGTCCGATGCCAACAGTAGTTGTATAGGCGGTAGCCGTATGCGACTCGACATCGTTTAGGTGTGCGTCTGTGCGCGAGTGAGCGTGCCCCTCCGCGTCTGTCCGCGGCTAACTCACATTCTGCTGCAGCGAACTGCGTCGTATTTTTTTTTTTTTTTGGCGGCCCAGTTACGGCCGCGCGCTCAAGGACCTCTCTCGCAGTAAAGGTGACTCACACTTTATTAAAACATATTTTATTGCTCGTTTCGTACGGCCATTGACCGCCTGCCGACTCCTCCCTTACTACTCTTAAGTGAGTTTAATTTTTTTTTTTTTTGGCAGGATGAGACGTCTTATACGACGACTTTAAGCCGATTGGATGCATGAATTGCATCCATTTTCACTCCTTTCATTCCACCAATTATGCATTCCACCAGTATCCCAATCAAAATGAAAAGGCCTCTCGTAATAACTTCCGACAGAATAACGGTCTCGTTCCTAAGGAAATGTATTTCTGTTAGAAAAGGACAGCGAAGGACTAATTCATGACATCCAATAAGAATGGCCAATAAAACCCTAAAACATTGACGGCCTTTGTTTATGATCTCTAGCTTCCCTGTTCCAGTTGATTCATTAACACAGCTGCTTAGCCAAATGTTACTTTGTGCAACCAATTCATATCGTCTACAGAGAGTTTTTATTTAGAACCAGAGAGTTTCCCTGAAATTCAAAAGTACTATATTTGATGTAGAATGTGTTGTCACCTCACTCTCATTTACTTAGTTTAGTCTAGGATTACATATCTTGTGTCTGCAATGACACAGTTTGAGGAGAGAGAGGGGTTTTTTTTTTTTGCATAACTGAAATTAATTAAAAAAAATAAATAAACCAAGGCTATTTCTGTTGAACTTCAATAGTTGCTTTTATGCACATTTAAAAAGCTATTTTCCACGGCATAAAAGAGTAAATGTTTCTCTCAGGGTTTTTGCCCTCTTGTGTGCACATTGACACCAATCCAACGCCGCATCGGTGCGAGGAAACCTCTCGCTAATTGTAAACAGGAGGGAAAGGTGAGCACTCCGCCGAGCAGAACACAGATCTCTCCTCTGTAGAGCCGCAAAGTGAAACACTGATTAGTGACGCTACATTACTCCACAATGTCCAAGGGCAACTGTTTCATATCAGCTCGCTGTCGGAAGCACAGACGCTAACCTCGGCGCTCGTAAATGTCTTGCAGCTGGTCGTGTGATGGAGGCTTTAATATAAGAAGTGGCAATTGTATTCAAATCACAGTCAATATTATATTAAGGAATAATTAGTGAGTATTTCGGTAGTTATTAAAATCGAGATGAAGCGCTGGGGCTGAAGTGGATACGATACTGTAATGACTGAGAACAACTGAGCGATATTATGTTAGTAACCGCCAACAAGGAAACGGCAAGTCTGTTTCTCAAGACTGAACCAATCAGGGCACACACACACACGCACACGCACACACACACACACACACACACACACACACACACACACTCACACACACACAGAGCAAAAATACAACAAAATCCATCTTTAATTTGTCACATCGCCCTTTCCATCTATTCCTATTGTTGCGCTTCTTTTCAGCGAGCACCTTATCTCCGTCTAAGCCATCACCTCTTCCTGAGCTGCTACACCCTCATATTCCATTTAAGCAGCTTCATCTGTGTAGTTTAATTATCTCTTCTTCGGCTCTGAGAACTTCAACTAAGCTATGAACCTCCACACCTGACTGTTGGAGAGAGGCGCGCTTCGACCGCTCATTCACGTCAGCGAGAGAGCCATTAAAATCATTTTGGGTCCAACTGGGTTTAAGTGGAAACTGTAAACTCTAGACAAAAGACAGCGAGAACATCATCTAGAGTCTAGATGATGTTCTCGCTGTCTTTTGGTTGCAGTAGAGCGAAATAGTTATGCGTATTAGGACGTCTATAAAGCTAAAAACACTTTCCCCCCCTTTATCTTTCTTTCTGTTGCCTTTTTAACTCAAACCCATTCATGCCAAATGACAAACTGGAGCTCTGCAGGAATGTAATACTTGGAGCTAATCGCTAACATCAGCATGCTAACATGCTCGCGATGACAACGCTAACGCGACGATATTAATAAGCAGGTATAACGTTTACCATATTCTCCATCTGAGTTTGGCCTGTTAGCATAGCCACATTTCCTAATTAGCGCTCAACACAAAGCACAGCTGAAGCTGCCGCTAATTGTATTAGATACAGTACATTTTATTCCAAAATACGATCCTGCCGCTTTAGCTAAAAAGCAATTAGGATAAGTCCTCTGAGGACCACGAATATTCATTCAAGTGTATGTGGAGCTTTGATAAGTTAAAGCGTTGACCTTCTGGTGGCACTAGAGGAAAAGTCAGAAAATCACCCGTCGGTAGGATTCATCCTCCGAGCAGCACGGACATTTGTACAAAAATTTCACGGTTATCCATCCAAGAGACATTTCAGTCTGGCCTAAAGGGGACGACAGCAGGCAGTCAGGCAACGCCGTCTCTAAAGCCATGCAGCTAGCATTGGCTGAAAAGAAAAAAAAAAAAAAAGGCAAACTCATCCCCAAACATTACAAAAAGCAATTGTGTCAGCGTTGGTGCATAAAGCAGCTGGACATCGGAGAGGGAGGGCAGAGGGAGCGGTGGCAGATGCCTGCCAAAGAGCTCCCGCCCCCCCCCCCCGACCGAGGGACGACGAGGACGCCGCCGCCGCGGCAGGAGGATGAGTTAACTGTGGGTCACTGCGGAACGGTGAACCAGGACAGGCATGAGGAGACGGGCAGGCTGCTGTCCCCCCAGGGGGGGGGCCGAGGCTGCGAGACACACAGAGGGCCCCCCCCCCTCCCCCTCCTCTCCCCTCTCAGCCATGCATGGCATGACATCAGGATGACCCCCGGAGCACGAGGTCACCAGTAAGCAGACCATTAGCCGGTCAGCAGGTAGAGGTGAAAGATCTCCACCCACGCGGTGAACCCTCGGATGACACCTTATCTGGCATTTCATTTCGCCTGCTTGTACGTGTTATTCTGGAAGCGCCGCCATTCCAAGCGCTTGGACCTGTAATGCCAATTTTTACACTGTGAAAACCGGCAAACGTCTCAATAATCCTCCCTGTGTTGCCCGCGATATAACAGCTTACCTCCTCTCGAAATGTCTAAGATACACTGTGCAAAACATACATTATGTCCTCTTTACAATACGCGTGAAGGACGCATTTTGTCTCTTATATTAGCCGCGATTGTCCATATCAGACGCGGATCGCGGACGACATGGGGGGGGGGAGACTTCCATCTTTCATCACAAAGTGGAGATCAGCTCTGCAAATCACATGTACACAAGCTGTCTGGGACTGATACAGAGATCCCCGACATTGTAATTATCTTCCAAAAAGGCTTAAGAGCCATTCTATTCCTCTATTAGTTGAAACGGATATACACAGATGTGCACAAACACAGGCTTACGCACTACGACAGAGATTCCCTGATAATAAATAACAATGAAATGACAGTGAGGCAACAATTAAAATAGCTTTTCCTAGAAGAAGTTGCTGTTAGTCATAGTTTCACTCTGACAAGTTTAGATTGATATGCAAATCAACAAGGAGCATTCAACGTATGTATGGAAAGACAAAACAAAAACACCCACTTAGCGGTGTGAAAAGGTCCTAATCACCCCCCCGACTCAACCGCCACTTTCATAATCGACCGCGTCCGGTTAGGCGACGCAGCAGAACGGTTAGCCAGACGTTCGGAGTTTGGCGATCGCGTAGGAAAGGTCACAAAGTCCCCGCATTTAATAGGCGCCCTCCTCTTTGTTGCGTGATCTCTCTGCAGGGATCGCAGCTGAACACAGAAGAGCCAAAAGTAATAGAGCGAGACGCAGAAAAACAGACAGCCAGGGGCCATCTTAACATAACCTCCTTTGCAGAGGTAAGCACCAGCTCGAGCCAAATTATATTTCCATTTTTTTTTTTTTTTTTTTTTCACCTGCGCACTTCGACCCGAACTAAACAGATTGTATGTGTTTATTAAATCTGCTGCGCGGAGAAGCCTCCATCTGCAAAGCTAAACCTGCTGCTTATTTGCGTGGTTTTCTCAGTCCTCCCTTTTGCTCGTATTCCCACAGCTTGAGAGTGGGAGAGAGAGAGAGAGAGAGCGTGTGTGTGTGTGTGTGTGTGTGTGTGTGTGTGTGTGTGTGTGTGTGTGTGTGTGTGTGTGTGTGTGTGTGTGTGTGTGCACATGTGGGTACATGTGTCAGTCAGTAGACACTCAGAGGCAAGAAAGTGGAAGGAATTAAACTAAGTGCAGCAGAGATGGAAAGTGTGCAGGTTTTTTTTTTTTTTTTCTTTCTTTTTAGCCTTGGGTACCCTAAATATGCTAATGAAGCCGCAAATCACAAGATAGCACATGACCACGTCCCCAGATGAGTGTTGAGCTAAGCACAGCAAGCAGCCATTTTAAATCCAGCCCTAATCCACTCTGTGTCTCACCCTCCTCACTACTACCCCCCCCCCCCCCCCCCCAATAGCATCCACATGCAAACCCCTGCTCAGAATTGAAATGCGGCTAGCATTAGGAAAGATAGATGAGGAGGGAAATTAAAGGACAGAAGGGGAGGAGGCAGAGCTCACTTAGAGGAACAGAAAATTGACTCCAGAGGAGAGGTGAGCGCCGGGGGAAGATCGCTTAAATTCATTTCAGAATTAAAGCTCCTGTGGGCAGCAGCTCTCATAAAAATACAAAACAAAAAGTTAAAAAAAAAAAAAAAAAAAAAAGTACAAATCGTATTCCTCAATTCCCCTCCAGTGAAGCCCTTTGTTGCACCGTTGCTATGCATTCCTCCTACAGACGCACGCAGAAGAAAGGCCATTTTACAGTAAATTACTGTAAATGTGAGCTTGTTTTTTTACCCACAGCAGCTAATGGCTGACACAGCCATTAGCTGCCATTTACTTCCTTTTTTTTTTTCCCCAAAAGGAAGTAAATAGCTCCATTCATAAATATTAGACAAACTGGAGACATTAGCACACTTAAAATGTTTCCAACGCGAGGATTACGTTCAGCTCAATTCAAAATCGGAGGTCACTTATAAATCCCGTCTCGTTGCCGAATGAAACTTTTTCCACTCGGCTCCAGAAACAGAAACCCCTAGTGTTTTGGATTCTACAATGTGTGGAAAGCTTAAACCTTTTCTTTGCAATATGCAAAGAGTAGCTTCTACCCCAATAATTTCTTGATACATCTAGATTATTTATTACCCCCCTTGCAGGTATATGAGCTCCCACTTAAATGAGTCATGAGGCTCTACGAGACAGAGAATGACAGGCCGGAGTTCTCTTCCTCCTGGCTGCTACTGTTGGAATATGAGGCTGGATCATCCTTGATTAACATAAATGTCTTTTGAGACGGCAGAAATAAAAAAAAAATAACGGAGCAGGTCGTTTCCGGATTGTATGCTGTTGATGTAGGCACTATATATATATATATATATATATATATATATATATATATATATATATATATTCAGAGTTCTTGACTGACTTGAAGCTACCCAATGAGAAGTGTTGATTGACAAACCGCTTCATTAGACCCAATATTGAACAATCTTATCTATCCATACTAATTATAGCACTACCCCCCCTGTAAAAAGATAACATATCAACCAGCCCTCAGGCACCATTAGCCAACAAAACAGCACAGTACAAAAAAAAAAAAAAATCAGGCTTGAACCACTCTGAGCTATTGCCCTCTCTAAACCCGGCTCACCCCCTCAGCAGTCATTACTCTCCTATGTTGCCGTTGTTCTGCAAGCTAAGCAGGGACAACGACGGCCACATGTTTACACAGCAAGTGTCCTTATAATTTAGAATGCGGACAGGAATCGATCGTTAACGGTGTAACTCGGTAA
>NW_027176760.1:0-27406 GCF_023349555.1 Cebidichthys violaceus
TTTTCTTCCCGCTCCTCTTATCACGTGTTCTGGTAGATGAGGAATATTCAACGCTCCTAAACGGCTGAAGGGATTTTTATTATGTGAAAAATATTGTGACTGTAGTTTACCTGGTGCGGGAGCCTGACCCGCCCCTCTCAGTTGTGCCGCCAGTCTGTCCTCATTGTCGGCCGAGCAGGGAGGCGGTGCCAATGGATCCCAGAGTTCGACTCCCCCGGCTTCAAGTTGGTTGGAAGGGGGGTGCGTCTCTTTTCGCACCATTAATCGTTTTATGGCCTTCCCCACAAGCCGGCGTCCACGGTGCTCCCGCCAGGATCTCAATACGCTGCGCGGCCGTAAAAAGTAATTAGACTGGAGGTTACTGCACCCACACAGCTGAGGAGCACCGGAGGAGTTGTGGTACAAGTGTGGGCGGGACCTTGAGGTGGTGCTCTGCTGCTGAGAGAGATATTAGTGTGTGTGTGTGTGTGTGTGTGTGTGTGTGTGTGTGTGTGTGTGTGTGTGTGTGCTCTTGAACCAATTTTACACCTTGATAGTGGAAGTCCTCACTTTTTTAAAGAGGACGTTTGGGGTACGGTCAGCTTTAGGTTGAGTTTTTTGGATAAATTCAGGTGAAGGCTTGGTTAGGCACATAGTTATAATGGATGATGCCCCACATCTTTCCAACTTCTGAATTTGGGGAGGGGGGGGGGGGGTAGGTAGCATCCAACAGCTTTCTGTAACTGACAACGCATGTGTCGAACGTACGTCTGAAATATGTGAGATGACAATGTCCAAAAACACAGAGCTCTTAGAGACAGATATATACTGTGTATATATCTGTATATAAATATATAGATATATATATACGTTTGCCTTTAGGCCTGGTTGGGAAAACATGCAAACTAGAAACTGAACGGGCTCATAGCATCAAAATATGAATATGAATATAATATAAGTAATTTAAAATGACATAAAATCATTACAGACTTAATGACTGCACATCAATCATCGTGACTGTGCCGATATGCACGTGTGCACATGCCTACTGTGACCTAATAACCTGAACAGGAGGTGTTCATCTACAGCCATGTGTGTGTGTGTGTGGGGTGGGGGGGGGACTGTCACAATGTCAACAGGCCGAGCGTCGTCTCCTTCATTAACACCCACTAACATCCACCTCGTCTCATCACCGCTCCTGCTATGAGTCTCCAGCATGGCCCCTCCTCCCTCTGTCTGTCTGTGTCTCACCTTCATTATGACCCGAGAAGAGACGAGCTCAGGGTGTGTCTGCCCCCCCGAACTGACTGCTGGTAAGTGTCTGTGGTTTGGACTTGGGGGGGGGGGGGTGGGGGGGTGGATTTTGTGGGGGATCCTGTTTCAGGGACTGCTGCTACTTTTATTTGGCTACTGTGTGAAAAAAGTCGGAGTCCAGTTGTGGTGATTTTCATGCTTTTTGAATTTAAACGCAGGGATCACGTGTCTCATGTTTTGTCTCCCGACTCAGTCAAATCCGATTTGGTGAAATACAGTTTCCATTTGTCCAAACAGAGAGGAGCTTCTGTAGGAGACACTCTGTAAGATCCTTCAGTTCAAGCTTAAAGGATGAAACTCACCGTGACTGGATAACAGAAAAGTCCTGTTTATGTTTCATCTGATACATCCTTTGATTTACCACTTCTAAATGTTACTTAAAGTTTGTTTGATTTCAACTTGGCTCGCATCAATGTTTTATTGCTGCATCGTAATTAGAGATTATTACCGTTATTATAAAGCGCAGCGTATAGTGTAGGATGAACTGTGGAGGACCAATTACATGAAATAGACTGATCTGCTTCACGTAAAGTGTCGGCTCCTCCAACATCGCCCATTCAACACATCCATCTTGCATTAGCGCTGCAGGCAGTTCACCGTCATGAATGTTTTGAGTGAACACAGAAGAGGTCTCACTCTTTCTCTCACTCTGGGAGTGTAAAACCTCCAGACGACCCCCGGAGCCGAATCGGCGTGTTCTGGAGCCTCAACACTGTGTCTTTTAATTAAAGGGGCTGTTCACCCACATTCTAATGAGAAAACACAATATTTTTCCACTTCCACACAGATATTAAAGAGCAAAATGTCACTATGACCCACTTAAATGTGTTAACCGGTGCTGCCGTCTTGCTGTTTTCAGTCAAACGCCAGCAGCAACGGTCAGGGCGGGTACAGCCAGCCGGGTCGCCACTCGGTGTCGGTCGAGGTTCAGATGCAGCGGCAGCGACAGGAGGAGAGAGACTCGTTCGCCCAGGCACAGCGGCAGTACAGCTCCCTGCCACGGTAAGAGTGACCCTGTCTGTCTGTCTGTCTGTCTGTCTGACTGTCTCTCTGTCTGTCTGTTGGGCATCGTGTGAGATGTGTCCAGGAGGTTGTGACTGTGTTTGCATCTATTCTACATCCTGTAATTTAATGTAATGTACCGTAATGTCTCTCAAGGTGTGTGTGTGTGTGTGTGTGTGTGTGTGTGTGTGTGTGCGTGTGTGTGTGTGCGTGTGCGTGTGTACCCTCACGTTTGTGCACGCCTGTTAGATCGTGTCTGATTCATTGTAATAGCCGTGTTACAGCAATGATAGCAGATTTTATATATAACCTCTGAGTAAGAAAAAAAAGGTCACAGCTGGTCAGTTTCAGACCACAAACCTACACACACACACACACACACACACACACACACACACCCTCAGCCTCAGAATGGACGGATCATGTTACCCTATCACACAGATCTGACATGATTGCTTTCCTTAATGTAATTCCCTTTGATCCGCATGATATGACTGCCTGTTGTTCCAGGAAGAGAGTGTGTGTGTGGTGTGTGTGTGTGTGTGTGTGTGTGTGTGTGTGTGTGTGTGTGTGTGTGTGTGTGAGGAGTAGTGGGTACAGGAAGGGACTTATTGGAGATTTGGGGACATTTCATACGTTAACAGTCAAAAAAACAAGACAAAACCTTAATCTTGGTGCTATTAAATGAGTTGAAATGAGCTAAAGATGTGTGTTTATGATGCAGAAACACATTTATTGTGTAAAGTATAATAAATCATCAATGTATCATCATTAAGTTAACAAAATGTCAAGTTGTTCAAACCTTTGAAAGACTCTTCTAGGGGGACAATACCATGTTATTATGAGCTGTCAAACAAGATGTCTTCCTAAATGGACAGGGACCATCACCATGACCCAGCCCTCATGGACTTTCAGGCCCAAAGTCCTCATGGAGGGCTGAGGGGTTCTCACACTGTCCAGTCAAAAGAAAAGCTTCAGGGCTCTCTCTGTCTGTCTGACATTTTGAGTCACACAGTTCACAGTCTGAGGGAAATGCCCCAAATTCCTGCTGTGACATTAAATCACGGGTTAACCAGGGGAAGCCATTCAAGTCAGACGTTCACTCAGGCGTCCCTTCGTTTAGAAGAAGTCCGAAACCTACATTTTTACATTACATGATTTTTGCGTCATCAAGGTAACATGACACGTCGCCTCAAAGTGCTGCTCCCTTCCTATTTATACCGTGTTGAGCCCTTGCAGCGTCTCCCACTCAAGCACTTACCAGGTGACGTCAGTGAGGCCCCCTGAGGGGGGGGGGGGGGTCTTAAGGTCTCAGAGGTCACTCTGGGATCGGGCCCTCGACTTTGCTTGCGTGTCACAGGGTTTCATCAAACATTCGGTTGCCATTTGTGAAGCAATTTTAGATGTGGTTTTTTTCAGGAATGATGAAGCTGCAGTGTGAGTGACGTCGGGTCAAGTGTATTTATGCCGGACTAGACCCAGAATCCTTAGACTCATGTGAAGTTCAGAATCTCATGCATGTGAGCCTCAGGTCCAGGTGCGGGAGAGCAGACTGAGTTGGCCTCTTTTTTTGGGCGTTTTTTATTCTTGAATCAGGCAGGATTATTATTCTGTTATTCAGTTATTATGTTTCCCTGAAGCCGTCTGTAATTACTCTCTGGAACTATCAGCCCCACGAGGTCAAAGCAAGCAGACCAGGTGCACATCATCAGCTTGCACTTACCACACATATACAACATTAAACACATTATCTTCTATTACTTCACCAACGTACCCTAATCCACTGTTATCGACATAAATCCCTTCCTTGATAAATATTGCAGGCGGCTTTTGCTGAAAGATTAATGAACTGCCGTCTCGCTCCAGCGGTCAGAGGCAGCATCCTGTGGGCCCCGCGTCCCTTTTTTCGCTTCTCCACTAATTTCCATTAAGAAACTGCTCTGTTTGGATAAAACCCTGCTGCGGTGTCTCGAGAACACCGGCTATTGTTTGACTTACAGCATACCATCGCGTGACATCGCGAGGCCGAGACGGACTAAATGTGGAGCGGCCTCGGATTGGGATTGGCGGAGGGACGGAATCCTTCATGGGAGAGCATGACCAGGGTTGCGAATGGAGCCGTGATTAATGGCCGCGGCGTTCCTTAAAAAAAAGCAGCTTTCGTACTCGATAGAAGGTCAGATCCCTTCTGGGCGAGACCCCGTCCTAAAACCAGGACCTGTAAGTGAAAATAAACCGCTGCCGTTTGAAAGGAAGGGCGGCGGATGAAGTGCTCTTCATATTCATCACCGACGACCGCCACTGATCTCCGAGCCAAAGTAATGCCATCACGGGGCTGACCGAGTGCCGGCTGCAACAGCTGCAGCGGCGTTTGGTCTCACAACCCCCCCCCCCCCCCCGTCACTACAACCTCTCAACGAAGCCTCTTTTTTCCCCCCTCTCAATCTCACTCTGTCACCTTTCAACCTCTCTGTTTTATCATCTGTCATGTTTCAAAGTGTGCATGCGTGGAATACACAACCGCATACATCATTCTGTATTTACCGCACATGTACATTCCCCCCCCCCCCCCCCCCCCTTCCTTGGCACGGTATCTGACAGAGGGAGTTGATCTGGTTTGCATGTCTCAGCTGGGGGGCCAGGACCGGGCTTCGGCCTCTTTGTCAACATATGAAATGAAATCAGACGCCGGGGATGCCTGTCTCTGAAAATTGGAATCACTCGAGCGTGAGCGGGAATAAACCCGGGCTGTATTCTCCTATCTCGCCGATCGAGAAGCGTATCCATTCCCAATTGCGTCCAATCTCTGCTGAATAAAAACAAAGGCTCTTTTCTATTCTCATTAAGGTTTTTTTTTTTCTTTTTTTTCCTCCCCTTCCTACTCAAATCCAAACACGGGAATAATACGATTTCTTCACAGCTGGCTGATAAACCTGCTAATTATGTATGGCTCCAAGTCAAAAAGCCCATTGATGTTTCTGTGTGTCGTCGTCGTCGTCGTCTTCTTCTTCTCTCTCTGCTCTCATTTTTGCCGTGTCCTCGAGATGAATGGGTGGAGCTGTAGTGGCTTGGGACACTCATGCATATCGTATGGACTCTCTCACACACACACACACACACACACACACACACACACACATACAAAAGCAGGGGCTGCCACAAAGAGGCCAGCCAAGCAAAAATGAGAGGCGATGTCACACATCTGGATTTATTTATTTTTTTGCGGTAAAGGGCAGGACATCCCCTCCGAAGCGTGACAACTATCCGTGCCTTTTGAGACAAGTGTCAAGCGTCAAATACCCAATCCCATGTTAAATCCACTGCGGAACAAGATGGTCGCCTCGCTCTTTCTCTTCCACCTGCTGAAGGTCTGCTGCTCCTGTCTGTCAGATCCGATGGTTGTTTCTGTCCGTCTTGAAATGGGCCTAATGGGCTGGAAGGGGACTTTGACATGGTTAGCTATGTTTTTACTGTGGGGGCGGTACTTGCCCAGAGGCAGTTTGTGAGGCTGTAATGGTTCCTCATTTTCATTGAATGTGATGTCTTGGCTACCATGCGACTGACAGTATAACCATGTTTCAGCTAAAGCACAAACACTAGTCCCTCTCCCACCAGGTAATGGCTTTTGAACAAACATTATTGTTGCTGGCTATATTTTTCCCAGCAGACCAGGTCCCAATATGCGACTTAGAGGGTTCAAGTTGTGTGTCATGGAGAAACGTATCGGCGCATTATGTGTGGTTGTTTGAAACTGCATCACCTGATTTATTTATATTTGGTACCAGAAATCACACATGTCCCAAGTCGCTCATATGAAACGTCTCACATGTATGACATTTCGGGTTTTTCTTAATAGGGCGAAACAAATCATCGATGCGTCATGTTCACGGAGCATCTCACCTTTTCCTCTCCTGTTTCCTGTTTCCTGTCTCCTCACCAGGCAACCCAGGAAGAACCCCAGCACCATCTCCCAGGACTCGTGGGACAAGGCGTACCCTCCCGGTGAGGTCTTCCAGACGGCCAAGGACAACCCCAGGTACTCGAGCTACCAGGGCTCCAGGAACGGATACCCGGGCGGCGGCGGCGGCGGCGGCTGCGGGGTCAACGCCCGGGTCCTCCTGGAGGCCCAGGAGCTCCTGAGGCAGGAGCAGAGGCGCCGAGAGCAGGAAGCCAAAGGGAAGCTGATGCAGGAGAGCATCGGTAACAGCAGCTACGAGGGGTACCCTACAGCGCGCCTGAAGGACCCGGCCTCCCCCAAGGGTCCGTACCGCCATGACGTGCCGCCGTCGCCTTCGCAGTTAGCGAGGCTCAATAGAATCGGGTCGGAGAAAGGAAGACTTTTTTATTCTTGAGGAGTATTGTTGGACTGATGGATGAAGAGCTGAACGGAGAACTTGTGCCACAGGAGCTAAGGGGATTACCTTGAAGAAACGAGTCAAAGTGGACGCTACGGAGGGGACAACCTAGAGGTCTTATAGCTTAGCGGTGGTCTTAGAGGTAACCAGATGTGAAGTGTGCTCAGTATGTGGGTGTTTGTGTTCAATCCCCCGCCGTGCCGACGACCTACAGTCAGTCGCTCGTCCTCCCACAGACAGGAGACGCTCGGTGTCTTCTCCGACGCTCGCTCGCAGTCGTCCAGGACTCTTGATTCATCGAGATCCGGCGCCGTCACGTGCTGACAATCAACCGGGCCGACCGGCAAGTGAGTGGGCGTTCTTCTGAGCCCATGGGGAGGCGTCACTTTCTGTGTGGGTTTAGTGTGTGGGCGTGTGACAAGGTACATGTTTCACAATCAGGCATTCGTGTCGTGGCTTTAAAATAAAACGTGTCCCGTTGGGTGGGGGGGGGGGGTCTATAGTTAACACTCGACCCCCGCTGACGGCGTTTCTCTGCATTCTGTTTTCTCCTCAGCGATCGCTCTCTCTCTCTCTCTCACTCGAGTACTTCCCCCGGGGAGAAGAGAAAACACGTATGAAATGTATGAAAGAAGCGGGGCACAGTGTGCGTGTTATTAATAAAGAAAAGCCCCCCCCTCATAAATGATTCATATCGTGCGTTATCTCCGTGGAGGAGACCCAGGCAGAGAGGGTAGACGGCTCTGATCCTCTGCCTGGCCCCCCTGCACCGCTCTGGGCTTGACTCGCTGGCCCGCCTGCCTGCCTGCCTGCCTGCCTGTCTGTCTGTCTGTCTGGAGCTCTGGCTCCCATCCTCCTCTCGTTCTCGTCGCCTCTCTGTTCATTACGTTTCTTTCTTCTACCTCAACACCCCCACCTTCATCCTCCTCCTCAGCTCCTCGCTCATCTCCCACCTTCCTCTCATGTCGCCCCTCCCCTTCCCCTCACTCTTCCTCCTGCTCACCACCATCCTCCTCCTCCTCCTCCTCCTCCTCCTCCTCGTCTCCAGAGTCAGACTCTGCTCTGAATTTTTCATCACAAGCCACCTGCTGCCTGCCAGAGCCAAAGAACGCTGCCACCAGAGGAACCGACAGAGGGCCCCGGCTTCTGACATAAAGAGAGGAATAAAAGCACCAAAAAACGAGCCAGAATAGCGATGGGTAGAGAGACAATAAACCTGCCAGTGTGAGATTAGCTGCAGCTTTTCTCCCGGCTTTTTTTTAACAAAAGGCAAAATTGTCCTCATGAGTTAATTGCTTTCAATTGCTGTAATTGCTTTCTGTAATTTTACCTTTTTAAGCATTTAGCTGACAATTTTGAGAAATGTTTCTTAGAACTGCTTTTTTCCCCAAAAAAAGAAAAGAAAAAGGGGGATATTTCTCAGTGTGGTGTGTAAATGATCCAGAGCAAGTTGCCTGGTCTCACTAGAAACAGGCAGTGGTCACACACTCACAGGGCTAGTTAGCCACCGAGAACAATGCTAGCGGTAGTCACAGAAGCTCTCAGTGACAAACTGACATTCAGCTTAACTTCAGTCACTTACCACAATGCAGTCACACAGTTTATTACAGAAGACGTGTTTGGACCATCGGATCCTGTCTTGTGACCGTGGCTCGCATGTGGAGCAGCTGATGTTACCCACAGGAGAAGGTGCAGCTCGACAAAGCAACAATACCTTCCCCCATTTAGGAGATCTTCTGCGTCAAAAGTGAAATTTCATGCAAACGTTCTCACACAGATTTAATTGCCCCTTCAAATTAAATGCTATGGGAATAATAGGACTCAAAACCTGGACAAATTAAACCAAAACTGAAGTGAAGCGACCCATTAAAGCGGTGACATTAGCTATGAATCATGCTAGCCCAGTGACTCGTTGTAGTTATGAGTCGGAAATGAGACCTTGGGCATCGCTGACACATTTAAAAGTGCTGAATTTGAAATTAAGATCATTAATATAGCAGCGAACACTGCTTGCTGTGTAGTTGAGTAATGTCTTGAGAGAACAAAGTCGATCTCAGCGCCCACCCTCCTGTTCCCCCTCAGGCTAGCGCCGTTAGCGCCGAGCCCGTCGCCATGTTGAGAGCCGCGTGGAGGCAATAGATGGTGCTCTGTGTTTCTGTTTTGTGCACCTTTTTTTTTTATAAATCCCTCACACGGCCCGCCCGGCCCACCAGCTGTAATTGTTGCAGTAGGTGGCATCCGATTCTCCCGGTCTGAACCTGCCCCTCTTTGACATCGCTAATGTTTGCGACATGACGGTCTCCGCCTGCAAGCGAAAACAAATGAGATCGAGCCGAGGTCAAACTTAAAGCAAAGGGAAATACAAAAAATATAAATATATATATATATATATATATATATATATATATATATATATATATATATATATATATATATAAAATGGCCATCGCTGAGCTGTGGAAAACAAACAGGCGGTGCATAATTGCCCTTCACTCCTACACTCCCGGTATGCAGAGTGAAGCTGCGTGACATACATTATCTCCCGTTAGTTAAATGGAGGCCCTCGCTGGGAGAGATGCAGGCTGAGTGGGGTGGGGGGGGGGGTAATAAATGATGACGACAGTAAGAAGATGAAGAAGAAAAAGGCATTATTCCAGTGTGCACACCGTTCACACGACTCTGATTTAAGCTAAAATGTCCCGTCTGCAGTGTGCTTGTACCAGGGTGTAATGACACGAACGCACCACGGCCCCTTGTCCATGTGTGTTTTTAAATCCACGCTGCGGTGGGGCTGATGAAAACTGTTACCAAATAAGATACCGACAACATACCCGTCCTCTGAATGACTCGTCAGTGAAGGTGTTTGGTTGTAGTGGCCAGCACTTCCTGCTGTGAACACATTGAGAAGGATGGATTTGACCTGTGCTCCAGACGTCGTGGACTTTGCTGTCCAGTTACGGGGTCAGAAAAATCGCTAAGTGCCTGATATCATATCACAATATTTTACACAAGAGAGGGACGCGATGTGATTCGCTTGTCACCGACACTACGGCACACAGACTACAGTGTGTTTTTAAACATTTTTGATATATTGAAACATGTCATTTTTTTGGGGTACTCCTTCCAGAAGCTTTTTTTCTTTGTTTTAATTTTATTTTATTTACAAGAGCCAACACTTTACGAGCGGTTATCAGCGTATTTGTATCCCGTTTGACATTGCCTTCGACCATGCTGTACCATGATGTGTTTTAAAGTATAATAAGAAATGGAAGCTGATGTGCAATTGTTGTTGTTTTTTTTCCAGAAAACTTTTACATGATATATTAATAAGAAATGTATACAGCCACTTTTCCTGTACATATCAAATTTAGAATAAAACGGAAGGCTGTTCTGCATCCTGTTTACAACCTCTGCCTGTTTCTGCCTTTTCTTTTCCTCGGCCCGGCTTTGAACCGGGGTCCACACGAGTCTTTTAATGCAGCGGGAGGGACTCGTTCTGCCGTCAAATGTCAGATCTGTCAGGTCCGCCTGCTGATGTCTTCTTCTGAGGCCGACGGTGACAGAAGAGATTATATATATACACCAAGTGAAACATCATTGGTTCCTGTGGGAGAATCAGATGGGCTGATCAGACCAACATTTTGGCTTCTCTGCAACAACCGTGTCGCTGTGTGTGTGACCGATCTGTCCAACACGCTGAGGTAATCTCCCCTAAACGCCGCTGAGCTTCCTGTTATTAAGTCCAACCGCGTTCCCATTGTCCCTCACAGGGGATCTGTTGAGCGGCTCCCTGCTACTGTTTTTGTTCTGATGGTCAAAGGTGACGTCCTAACCAAACACCATTAATGCTACTTAAGCCAGCCGGCTGTGTGTGTGTGTGCGTGTGTGTGTGTGTGTGTGTGTGTGTGTTGGAGGAAACCGAAAAACTGAGAACAGAGGGAAAAGAGGTGGAAATGGAGAAATCCCTTTTGCCTCATCCGGTGCTTTTATCCTTCGCGACAGTCTGTTCTCTTGATTGACTTCATGGTGTGTGTGTGTGTGTGTGTGTGTGTGTGTGTGTGTGTGTGTGTGTGTGTGTGTGTGTGTGTGTGTGTGTGTGTGAGAGATATCCAGAGGGAGTTGTACATGCAGAAGATTGTGTCGTCATGCCTTGGTCCTATTCAACCTTCAGAACATTTCCTCTAAGGTGCGCTGAGGAAACACTCGCACACAGAGGCTTACGATAGCGAGGACGTTCGGCTCTCCCAGGCGTGGATTTACAAGAACACAGGATGCCGTTCGGTCCGTCTCTTTACATTTGTATTCAAACGCCGCTGAAATGTGGAACACGCACAGTGCCTCCTTTGTTTAATGCAGTCCATGTGAGACAAACAGGTGTGCCTGGGCTTCCTCTCTCAGGTCTCTTAGCATTTATCTTTATGCTTATTTCAAGGACAGTTGCATGGTAGCGTATATATGAAGTTTTAGGCCCCTCTTTGTTTTAGCATATATGCTAGTCTGCACTACACCAACACACAGACAGACGTGGTCCCCAAAGGGTAACATTGTGATTCCTAATGCTAACATCAGCAGATGTTAACATGCTAACAGGCAAAACTAAGCTGGTGAACGTTATACCTGCTAAACATTAGCATTTTCACCTTGAGCGTGTTTTTTTAGCTCAGTGAAGCCTCTCAGGGCCGTGAGTCTTGTTGCGTGAGTTAATATAATGTGTTAAAAGATGTATTGCATTGCTTCTATTATCAATGATGTTTTCAGTGTGATGATGCATGAAATAATCAGAGCCTACCATGTGTTTGGCGCGATGTCCAAAGTCTGCATGCAGAGGTTTCTTTAATTAAGGAGTTGTTTCTCTTGGCTCCAGCCACATAACCACACTCTTTCCATTAGCTCGCGGAAAACTTCTGATCTCTCGCCAATAAAACCCCTCCGACAGGTGATGCTGCTCGTGTTGCATCACTCTGACGTCCCGTAACATCGGCGAGAGACGGGACCGGCCTAAACATCAGGCCGATGTGTTTTTTCGGCACAAAGGCTTTCATCTCGGCATCACGCTCGTGACGCTCGGCCAGGTTTTTACAATGCCTGAGAAAAATGATGAACAGTCCACATTAATGTGGGGAAAATAAGTCTTGAACACAACTAAATATAAGCAGAAATATCCTTAAAACCTGCAGGTACGGAGTCAAAAGTGCGCCACCAAATTATAATCAATGAACACACACATTAGCCGTCAGCCTTTAAATGATAAAGTTATAATTGAATTTTGATATGTAATTGCAAAACACATTTTTAAATGCTTCTCAATGTTTGTTTTTTTCACTCACTTATACATTTACCTATCGCGTTTGATCTCAAAATTAATTGGTTTTGAATTAGTTTTTGTCGTTTCCATTTTGCCTCAATTTAAAGATGTACCGTCTAAATAAATGAATTCATTCTAAGTCAAAGAGCCGCAGCAGTAGCTCTGATTCACCAGCTGTTATGTCGGTGGCGCCAATCAGAATGTAATGATCATTTAGCTGCATAATCTAAATGCAAATATAATTAATCAATTTACAATTGCTTTTTAAATTCATCAGTTAATTTGATTTCAATTATACAAAAAAAACAAAAAAAACTGTACTTGCTTCCGTGGCACAGTCCAGGTCTGTAAAGCGCCCTGGACCGGATCTCGCAGTTGCACCTTGACCTGCTAACGACACAGTGACACTACAGTACTACAGGACCAGCCACATCCTGCTCTTGGGGCCAGTAAACTTTACCCTCTGTATGGTTTCTCATTCTCCTTTCAGCAGCTCTGCAACATTTGAATGCGCTTCCACATCACCCCCGGAGCAATGTCACGCATGGTTTCAACCGCGGCCCTTTTTCTGTCAACAGAGAGCCACAACAAGAGTCTGCTAAACCTTTTATTTTACAGCCACCGCCGCCATCCGTGCACCGTGTCGCCATTAACGAGGCCTATTATTTTGTGTAATGTCACGCTCACCTCGCACAAAGGGGGGGGGGGGGGGGGGCGGGTTAAGCTATTGAGCTTACTTGGAGGTCGGATAAGGGCCCGTTAAGAGGTGACACCTGTTTCTGCTCACTTTCTTTTTTTTTTTTTATCTATTCGACGTTCATGCACAGATGACACCATCCTTCTGGAATTTGGAGACAAAGCTGGAGAAGTTGCAAAAGCGGGGGAAGACACGGAACCATAAATCGAGATGGGAGACAAAACTAACAGGAGGAAGTTCTCCAGATTTAACCTCCTTTACACCTGTCGGACATCTGGAAAGAGTTTGTTTTTCTTACCGTGGAATCATAAATGCTTTGACCCTCTTACATGCAACGCAGACTCAACAACCTTGTGAACGCATGTTGACATATAGCATGGATCGAATCGAACGTGTTTATTAATACATGTGCAGTTTTTAAGACCTCTGCGAAAGCAGCCATTCGCAGTGCCTCTGCTAAAACAGAATTATCTGTATAGAATGTGAGGAATGTGTTATTGCAGTGAGGAGATTCTTCTGCCCTCTTTATCAGTAGTATGTGTCCAAAACAAACATGTATCAACTCTAGAGCAATTAGCGCATTCTCTAGTTCTTACTTTTGTACTTCTGCTTCCTAGAATTAACCTCCTAATTTTCCTGGAACTGTTGAATATTTTAGATTAGATTTTATTTAGCATGTTTTATCTGTTTTGCAATATGAAACTAAGCTCTTTTAGTTGTCTTGCCTCTCCTGGTGTACAGTAGAGATGTATGTCTCCAGAGAAAGGGAAGCTATTATCAAAGCTGCATCTATGCGAGGGCGCTTCACTGGAGGAGGTATAACTTTTATTTTCTTCTGGACATTCAGGCTGGATCACCGGTCTGCTTAGACGTAGGGGGACATTTGGGGTAATGGCAGCATAAAGCTAAAGGTGAGAGGAAAAAGATGGACGGGAAATGTTTTTTGAAGAGAAACTAAAACTAGCAAAGACTCAACAATACAAAGAGAACAAAAAAAGAAAAGTTCTCAGGGTGGCCAAGCTGCCCGAAAAATAAACACAACCCAGCACTATCCTCAACACAGGAAAACTAAACTCGGCCCAAAAGAAACATTTCTTTATTGAGCAACATTATACTAATAAACTCCCGAAATCAGAAACCACAGATGTCCCTCTAGCACGTAGCATCACCAGCACAGACGGGGAAACTTCCAGGACCCACCGAATCCGACAAGCATTGACTCCGACAGGATTCTGTCCAACTTCCCTCCGTCAAACGCTCCATGAAATGACTCTAACACGCCCCGCTCTCCTCTGCTTAGCCTAACTTAGCCATGAAACCCCCTTCCTGGATTTCATGCCTCCTGTAGCCGGACAATGAGCTGTCTAATGCTGGCGGGTAGCCTGAGTGGTTCATGTCTGAAGTATCCCGGAGGAACTCTGTGCCATCTGAAAGGAATGACATATGCATGAGTCAGATCCAGGTTGTGCTTTTAGTTGTAGGAAGGCCACAACCCAGGACTAGTTATTTAAAGGAGTGAGACTCCACTTAACTAGCATGGAGCTACTAAAAATTACAACCACAGAAATAGAACAGGAGTAGAACGGACATTGAACTGTTTGTTCTGTGGTTATTGTTAGTTATGGTGACAACACACGTCAGTGTAAAGTGTTGTCGCAACGGGCTGGTCTTGCCTTCGCCAAAGCAGTATTAGAGCAGACGCAGCTCCGGAGACGGAAGGCTAGCTAGTTAGCTAGGTAGCTCGTCCTTCTCCAGAGCAGAGGGGGGGGGGGGGTTTGACCCAGCACTTGCCACCAAATGTCTGCCACATTTTCTGTAACAAAGTGCAGCATTAAAGCATGGGGGAATTAGCAAGCTAGCTAACTAGCCAGCTGTCCACAAGTTAGCTAGCTAGCTTGACAATTCCCCTATTCTTTAATGCCACACTGGCTACAGGACATGAGCCAATCGAAGATCTGGCGATAGCAATGTGCTGTCCTACACTGTGACAAGAGTGAGTGGACGAAGCATCAAATTGTTTAATATTAGTCATTTATTCTGGCTCTCTACGCTTCTTAACGTTAGTACTTCACTGCTCGTTTTAGTCGTTACTGCAAAACCTAACCTCAGTGAGTCCTTATCTTAGTTTATAAGGATGTAAGCCCACTACAAGTGTCAACGTGGTAACAGTGCACATCAAAATGGCCGCCACTCTCTCATGATTACAACCATTCAGCTCACATGAGGTGAGATCTCTGATCAACATTACTTACTTTCTTAGCAAGGCACTGTGCTGTCCAGAGGAACATTTCTATTTTCACATTTAATTGTAATTCTTTCTATTTTATTTATGTTTCTTACCTATTTCAGTTCTTTCTTTTATATCTTACTGTGTTTATTGTTTATGCAATTAAACACAAATTCTTCCCTTTGGGAAAACCTACTTGGCAAGATTCAGAGTCTCATAAGAACTGGTTTCTTTTATTTTTTAGACTTTGTTTTAAAACCTCAAAACTACGTTAGAACTTCAACACTGCTGCAAGTGCCTGAAGTGTGCTTCTGTATACAACCCACTCCAATCACTCAAACTCACCACAGCTGCTGTTCTCTGCAAAGGAGGAAAGCCCAACAGGAGGTGAGTGTTTTTTATATTTAAAAGTCAGATTCTGGGTGGAGCAGCAATGCAAGTTCATGTTACTGATCTTAATGACCTCAGTGTATTAGTCAAACATCATGCTGAATCAAAAGCTCAACTCTGGCTCGTGTCTAGCGTGTGCTGCACCAGCTGGAAACTTAAAGTTGAATGATTCTTAAATGCATCTTTGCGTTTCCTTTTTCTAGATAATGATGTTGTTGTTGGTTCGGGCTCCATTGAATGGATGAGATAGCAACTTTGCAATTACACCACCTGAATGATGATCGGGGGGGGGATTTGACTCAATCATTTCAGTCGCTAAGAAGAAGAAATTAATGGTTGTGTGCATTGGAGGCAATAGTGTGGAGAAAGTGTTAGTAGTCAGTGGCAGACGACTACACAGTACGCGCAGCTGTTTTAAGGTGCGTTTTGGTTCTTTTTTGCATGAACTGTTTGGCCATTCTCTACAGTTTCCAGTTGCTTGAGTGCATGAGGTTTGCTGATATTTAAGGTTTGCTGGATCACATTGTTTGGCATAGCTCAAACATCTGTTCTTGTTCAGTATTGCTTTTGATATTTCAGTCGCTTTCTGGTCTGAACTGTTTTTAAAAAACAACGCTGCTTTTTCGTAGACTCGGTCTGAGACCCGAATGTGGCTGGTTGATCGACGGCTCCGTCTCTCTCCGGCTGCTCGGATGACCTCTCGGCCCGCCGCGCTGCCGCTCCTCCAGGTTTACAGCCGAGTCTGACCTCGGGCCGCTCGGTTCGCCTTTCACCTCTCCTGCTGTTTCCTGTCCTAATTTCCGACATCCAGTAAACGGGCAGAAAAATATGGCAAATAAAGGAAACGACCTCGGGGTCCGGGCCGCAGTTTTATTAGACAGAGACAAGTTATGCGGCGGACGGTGGAACCAGATGTTGCGTGATCATAGGGCAGAGGAGGTAGGTGAGCGAAGGGGAAGTAGCACCACCTGTGGAGGGAGGCGCCGCTGTCGGTGACCATCTGGTAGAGGAGGTGAAAGTAATGTGTGTGTGTGTGTGTGTGTGTGTGTGTGTGTGTGTGTGTGTGTGTGTGTGTGTGTGTGTGTGTGTGTGAGAGAGAGGTAGATTGCTTTCCTTGAGCAGCTGGGCTCTGTAGTTTTATCAAACGGGAGGAAATAGTGCATTTGTTGGGGATTATTTTCGTCAGCGGATTAATAGACATTTGGTGCTCTAGAGAATATTTACAGCAGCAGGATGGAAAAAGTGAGTTGAACTGAAAATCAATCTCTGAACTCATCAGCTATCCGTCTGACAATGGATGAGCCTCGGGGGGGATTTTTCCATTCCTTGGTGCATCGTGTCTTTCAAAGTAAAATAAAGCTGGAAAAAACACAATGACAATCATACAAAACAGTTTCATCCTCTGTCTCAGAATATTATGAATATACAACCTAAACGGACCTTACTTTTGTTAAATATTGCGTGTGTGTGTGTGTGTGTGTGTGTGTGTGTGTGTGTGTGTTGAGCATACAAATGTGTTAAAGGGAGACGGTTGGATATATTCAGGAGTTTTGCACAGATGTCATTATTTCTCCTCTTCTTCCCACCAGGTAATGTGAGGTGCTGATAAAAGAGGAGTGATTGATGATTCATCTCTTTTTCTATAACTTGCTTCCAGCGTCACTGGAATGACTCTTGATTTGGGGGGGGGGGTGCAGCGTTGGATGACGAACAGGGTTTTGTGAGACTGTGGTGGGTGGACCTCGAACCCTTTTGGGGGTTCTGGGGGGCACGTTCACCCAGGAGAAAGTGTCTTTATTACCAGTTGAGGCTGGGCCAGACGGGTAACGTCTTTATCCTTTTGTAAGTGTAATGTCAGGCGCCGCAGTGCGACACAGCGAGCCTCCTCTCACAGGTCCACGTTCCTTTGTAGAGCCAGTTCATTCACCACAATAGACTTGTGGATCAACCCCAAGCAGACTGTGATTAATTCTAAGCCACCGGACAAGGTGTCATCCGCTCTCTTTGTCCCATCAGTCACCTGACCCTAGCGGACGTCGATCCACTTCTTCACGTCTCCCTTTTGAACCGGTACGTTTCGGCTCCAGGAGCCTCGCCCGAAACCCAATCAGAACCGGAGCACCCCGGGTTCCACTTCCCTTTTTGTGTCACTGACAGTGAAACGTGTGGATGTAGCGGAGGGCGGGACAGGGAGTGAGTTCTGGTGACGGTGCCGGCGGGGATGAAGATTAATGACACCGCCAGGCCCGTGTCTCCCGTTTAATAATGCTTATTCATCACTGTCGCTGCACGCTGTCGGCCCCGCGCTCAGCAGACGCATACACAAAAATGAGCTAAACACACGTAACTCCACACACACACACACACACACACACACACACACACACACACACTTCATAACCAGAAGGAGAGATCATTTATATCCACTTCATATTTGCCACCTACAGTTTATGGAAGTGTGTGTTGGAGAAACCTGTTCCAAAGCGTGTGTGCTCATGAAAGTATAGTCTTCTCTCTGCATTGATCTGGGTTTTGCGTAGATTTGCATACAATTCCACAAAACAAAGCGCATCGCAGGGCCCTGTGAAGCACGTGTAAACATCTTTTATGTGATTTGGGAGCGCGGCGCTCAACCATATTCCTCGCTGAAGAGATTAAAGGAGGCTAGAAATGAAGAGAAAGAAGCGGTGGGGGAAAAAAAAAATTAGGGACCTCTGGCCTTCTGCTACTGTGCGAATGAAAGCCATTTTGTCTTCAGTGCGTCTACTCCCCCTCCTCCTTTCCCTCTCGACGTGTGTGTGTGTGTGTGTGTGTGTGTGTGTGTGTGTGTGTGTGTGTGTGTGTGTGTGTGTGTGTGTGTGTGTTGCCCTCGTTCTCTACTGGCTTCCACTTTTCTAGCGCAGACATTTCTCTTCCCTAATGGAAAATAAAGACTGGAGAGTGTCCAAGATGGGGGCTCCGAATGAAAAACATGGTGTCAGTGACCTGAGGCCAAACCCTGTCCATCCAGGCCCCAAAGCCTGAATGAGCTCTTCTCCTCTGCTGCCGTCGACGCTGTCACACGGCTCAGAATGTAGATGTTAAGAAGACGTTGGCGTCAAGGGGATTGGAGGGTTTCTCAGGCCTGCATAACACAACTTTTTGAAATTCTTATTCTAAATCTAAGACAAATGCAACTCCTACTTCAAAACCTGACGGGATCTTGCCTCTGCATCTCTGCTGGGATTGGCTCCTGTCATGTTATCTCTTGGAAAAGTAGCTTTTATCAGTTTACCCAAAGTTTTTTTTTGTTTTGTTTGCCACTGTTGAAAGATAGGAGCTGAATACAATTACTGTGGAGCCACAGCGATTTCAATCAATAAAAGTGCTCACTGTTGTAAAAATGTTGTGCTGCAGAGTTGACAGCATGATCGATTCCGAGCTCCCCCCCCCTCCTCCAAGCAAATCTGCAAACTTATCAGCGAGATGACTCCAGAGAGGGTCTTATAGCTATAATCCATCTTTTTAAAGTCATTTGCAAAAATCTGTTATTTGCAGTCAAAGGGAGGCCAAAATATGTCTGCAAAGATGCGGCTGATTTAAAGCAGCTTTATGTGCAGAAATCTTACCTGATTGGATTATTCTCACGGTGTCTTCATATTCTCTGCTATCCTCCCGAACATCTTTGTCCGTCCAGCCTTCAGTGTTTTGGGTTTTTTTTGCACACCGAGCACGGCTCGCTCGCCCACCGCAACCGCCATTGTCCAGATTTGGCCACCGGTCACGGCGTGTAACGGCTGAGAGGGTTAGCCTGCGCTCAGCCCACACATGCGGCTTATCTCGGACTGCAGGGACCCGGGTGAAACAAAAGACTCAATAAGGGATTTGGCGCTAGCGAGACTGCGGCTAACGATTCTCCCACTAGCATACGCGCTGTTTTTTTTTCCCCAGTTATGGCTTTTTTCAGTCGCACACTGCATGGCTGTGCTTCAGTTGTCCTTGTGTGGCTCCACAGAAGGACATTGTCCCAAATACTGCGGTCCAGTCTGTAGCTTCAAGCTAAACTGTCAGACTTAAGCCCTTTTTTCACCAAAAAAAAAAAGAAAGAGCTTCCTTCGAAACTAAATTTTGAAGTGTGTGTGTGTGTGTGTGTGTGTGTGTGTGTGTGTGTGTGTGTGTGTGTATAAGAAGATCATTTTTTAGAAGACCAGACTGATCAAACATTTTAGCTACAGCCAGCTGTCAGACAAAGGTGAGAACAAAGAGCCACTGTGGATTAAACAAACCACTCCTGCTGTGGATTTTGTTGATGTTAATGATGTGTGTGTGTGTGTGTGTGTGTGTGTGTGTGTGTGTGTGTGTGTGTGTGTGTGTGTGTGTGAGAGCTGTTATGCATGGTGATTAGAGTTATGATGCAGTGATGATAAAGCAAATCTGCATCAGTTAGCAGTGCATACGTGGGCTTTTTTGGGCCTCTAACCAATTTGCGTTTTTACATATTTTAGGGAGGAGACTCCTAATTTGCGTTGCATTCAGTGTAATTGCGTCGGATTATCCTCTTCACATCACGTGTATTCCAAACCTCTCGTCACACTCGTCTCATGAAGCCTTTTCATTACCGTTTAAGGTTAAACATCAAGCCTGCTGCCTCTATTTGCATGCATCATTTTGATATTTGTTCTCCTTCTCTCTTCTTCTAACCCCACGTTAACGAAGGACTGTAACACATGTTCAGTTTCTCCCCTCGACCTGCTGTCTGCAGCGTCGGCAGAAACAATTAGGCTCCCTGTGGTCAGACATGATAGTGAAATGGCTTAATTGCATCGTCTTCCTCTTCTGCCAGCGTTCAGCTCAGCCAATTGTTGGACAACAAAATCAGCCGTCCGGTTCACCAAAGCCGTGTTTGGGAAATGATTTCGTCGGGGTGCTGCATTGTGTGCGAGTGTATTGGGACCACAAGTCGACTGTAAAGCTTCATGTTGGATATCTGAAAGCGTTTTCAATGTAAATAGATTTTATTTTTTTCCTCCATTCTTTGATTTTCATTCCCCAGTCTCTCTCTCTCTCTCTCTCTCTCTCTCTCTCTCTCTCTCTCTCTCTCTCTCTCTCTCTCTCTCTCTCTCTCTCTCTCTCTCTCTCTCTCATGCTGAATTTATGAGATACTCACAATTGCCAAGAAGGGAATTCCACGCAGTAGATTGTGGGAAACAGACTTCAAATGTGTTTTACAGACCGTGCTGTGGTGCTCTCTTTAAGCTTGTTCTTCTCTCATGTCTAGCCTAATAAACAAAGCTTCCCAGCGTCTTGCACATCCTTCTGTATTTTTCCTTTTATGCAACTAGCATACTTTGATTATGACTTTTTTTTCCCCTCCAATTTAATCAAACTCCAGTTCTGAATCAACCTGAACGAGCTGTACGAATAACTGTACATGTTAAACATGGGGAGAAGTACCGGTTGAATGTGATGGTTGCTTATTGAAAGACAGTTTGATCATTGATTTTTAAAATCAGGCAAAATGTGGTGGAACATGTTTAGGTCTCTAGATTCCACACAACCATTGTAGCGTCGAAGTGACTTCATTTGAACCTGTAAGTCAGACATGTTTCCCGCTAAAACGTGACTCAACGACACAGAGATCTGACTGTTCAGCACCGAATTATGGCAATTTGTGTGAATAGTCACGAAATGCGATCGATTGGGTCGCTCAGGACGGAAATAATGTCAACGGAAAGTCAATTAGGAGCCTCATCTGTTGTGGACACGCGAATCAAACGCACCCACGTGACTAAGCAACAGTCGGAGCAAGAAAATATCCAAAAAGAAGTCTACTGGTTTGGTGGATGGGTCCAACAAAAGGGACTATTGAACCAGAAGACCACAATGTGGTTTTGTTGTCATGGTTTTGTTGCCTGAACCAAACTGTTGGTGACAGTTTTCCTGAACCTAATTACGTGGTTTTGTTGCCTAAAGCCAACTGTATGTAGTTATTTTAAGCCCAACCATGATGAAAAACAAAAAGACGTTCAAAGCAACACAAGGAAAACGGCCAATTCGTGTCCCTGTACTCGAAACCGATAGGTTGCATTTCGTGACTATTTCACTAGCCGCAGTGAGACATTGTTGGACTGCTCCTTCTCAGCAACGATGGTGGCTCCTAAAGACGTGAGCGTTAAAACAGCATCAGATAGATCACAACTGTAGGGTAGTTCTTCAAAGAACAGCACCGAAGGCTCTCCTACATGGAAGAGATGTTTCCTCTCTTCTCTTGACCTCTCTCTCTCTCTTGGTTATCATTACATAGGTATGAACACAATGCAAAAAAAGCTCTGAATCTACAGACTGGATGAATGGTTAGATGCTGGGGTTGAGTTAAGAACGCCTGCTGGTGGTTTGGCTGAACTGTCTAGATTCCTACAAAAACTTCATATTTGTAACATTCTGTTCAGTTTGAACCTAGAGTCTTGATACTTTTTAAAACGTATCAAATCAATGTTTAATGGGAATTCCCACTTATGTGTCTCTCTAGAGGAGCATAGGCTGCATGTCTCACATTGACACTGTAATAAGGGTCTTCTGTAGCGCATGCAGACTTGTTCATATCTGGTTCAGCTCGAAACTACACTGATTGTGACTGCGTGTTTCGCTCTGACCTTTTCTGGAAGCTCTGTCTAATGACGGAAAGCTCCAACCCTGCTGCGTATGGATCTCCCTCAACCAGGGAATCTTTTGCGGTGCTTTGACGTTTAACCTTTGCTTACATCTGCTCCGGTCCAAGTTCTGCCGACTTCATTGATTTTTGTGTCGCGCTCGAGCTCGGTAAAGCCCAAATCCGCCGCAGGTCACCGAGACGTCCCTCTCAAAAAGATCTCACTTAGCGCTTCTCCTCGACATGTAAATGTAAGTGGCTCCTGAACTTTGTGCCGTTCTGTTTCTTTTTCTGTCCTGCTCAAAGTTGTGCTGACTGTGCTGGTGTGATTATCTCTAAAGGTAAAGTGAAGAGGATGCAGTTGTGTTTGCTGTGTCAGCTCATAAAGCAAACTTGTTGTGCTGAGAATGCCATAATTCACTGCATTCCTCTTGACTTCTTATTCAGTACCCGTAAGGTGTGTGTGTGTGTGTGTGTGTGTGTGTGTGTGTGTGTGTGTGGTGACATTATTTCTTTTTCCACTTCTTATTTCTAAATGAAACTTTACTAAGTTGTCATTCAATAGAATTTGACACGGAGCACATCTGAGAGACGAGGTCCATTTTAAGTCCAACTCAAATTCTAAAAGTTGCTTTTTTTTTGGATTTTCATTTATATTCCTCAAAGGAAAGAAGAAATGCCTTGGATCCGAAATGCTCAAAGCCTCTGTGAGGTCAGGTCAATGTGTTGATCGACAGCTTAGACAAACTAAACTTGCTATAGCTTACAAAGCAGTGGTATAGAGGAATGACCACATCATTTAGCATCTTATAAAAAGACCAAATGTGCGTCTACTGTCAGTGGTAGTGTCGTTCTTTCCTGGTGGATGTTTGTTTGGTTGCTTGTGCAAGACAATGTGTCCAGATACTGAGCTAGAGATTCTGGCTCTGTATAGTACCGCGTTTCATCGTCTGTATAGAGTCTGCCCTGAATGATAATGCGTGAGTCCAGGAGACAAACAGTATTTGAATCTTATATTTCGACAGACTGCACATTTCTACTGCCCTGATCTTTTCATAGGCAGGGAAGAAAGAGGAGCAGACCATAATCTCTGAAATAGTGAATTGGAAGTTTGAGCATTTCAAGCAATGATGTTGGGAGTGATGCATCCCTATTGCCCTGATGAACCTGGATAAAGTCCGACTGAAAGCAGATAAATTAGATGTGTATTTCTGTGTGCAGGAGGGTTGTTTTTATTGTACTACATTCTGTAGAAACTCGTGTTCACCTCCGCTCAAACCCTTTTTATTCCACTTCTGTTATCACGTTTTGAGTCGAGGCTGTTTGACATGCATTAGATGGTTCTGTCCATTTACACTCTATCAAAATACAAACCCTGGCCCATCTATCCACAAATGCTGCGGTTACGGATATAATATAGATATTTCTGTCTGCCTCAGTTGCCGTGAACTGAAGCAATTTTCTGATCCCGTTGTGCCAAAAGATTGCAGCATAAAGAATTTTTTTTTTTCTCTCTCTTTTTCGAGAAAGTTCTTGTAACAAAGTTTCAACAGACGGATATGGTGGTGAAAGATGGACAAAAATACACAAGGAGTGTATATATATATATATATATATTCTAGCTCCCGGCATACTAAATCTATATGTATTCACGTAATGTTAGGACCCATAACCCAGAACAACTTATCACAGATGTGAGGTGTATAAAATCAAATGAGGTGATGATCAGGGACTTGCTGTAGATAAAGGGGGGCGTGTCGTGGGGTAAAGTAGGCGTGGCGTCTGCGGGATGCAGATTGAACGTCCTGGACTCCCGTCAGGCCGATCATGACCTGCACCGCAAGGGAGCCGGAGATTCTGTTGGAATAAACCCTCTGACCGTGAGTCACATTCTGGAGCTGTTTAGGAGAGCTCCAAGATTATTTTAAAAGGTTTTAAATACAGCGGTGAGTGAAAGTCCAGTGTGTGTGTGTGTGTGTGTGTCTGTAAGGCCGTTAGCAGAGCAGCTGCAGAAACAACGGGAGTGTTTACGAGCGCAACATTTCTCCACGTCGCCGCCACAGTATGGTGGGACGTCCTGAAGACTTTGGATTGGTTCCACCGGGGACTCTAGTTGAGAGAAGCGCTTCGAGACGTGTGAGCCTCGTAGTCACCTGTCTCTTTGTTGATTTACGATGGGTCTCGACATTGTAGGTATGAATTATTACAATTGTATAGTCTATAAACAGAGTCTTGTACCATTATCTCAGCACTAGCCCCTTGAGATTTCAAATGCCCCCCCCCCCGTGGATCCATCGCCTCAGTGTTCTCCATCTTCCTCTTGTGTTCAGCCTTCTCTTATTTCTATTAAACGCTTCGATGGGAGTTACAAGCCACTCAATCATGTCCTTCCCCCTTTTGAGGCCTTATTGTGCTGGGACTCCGGGGTGAAGAGGCTGGACTCTCAAGGGGGGGGGGGGGGAGTCAGCCGCTATAGCTCACACAGATATTACATCATGTTTATGTAGGAGGGGTTACAGGCGGCCATATGTGCCTTTGATCTTGACTACCTACACTGCGCTCCAGTTGCTTCCCCAGGGGTCAGATGCAAGTGAAGGCCGTAACTTCTCGTAGATTAAAGCTGCTAAACCTCTTTTCACCGGGGTGGGGGGGGGGCAGCAGAGATGCTATTGGCTGCCCTATTTGACATTTGACCTGTCCCCATGAGGGGTTGAGAAGAAGAAGATAAAAAACCCCCGTTAACCGTAATTGTGGAGGGACGATGAAAGTATCAAGTCAGCATGAGACCCATGTCTGTTTTCATCCCTCTCTCTCTCTCTCTCTCTCTCTCTGTCTGTCTGTCTGTCTGTCTGTCTGTCTGTCTGTCTGTCTCTCTGTCTCTGTCTCGCGCTCTCTGTCTCTGTCTCTCTCTCTCTCTCTCTCTCTCTCTCTCTCTCTCTCTCTCTCTCTCTCTGCCTCTCTCCCACCATTCTCGCTGTCAAGGTGATGTTGCCGGGCAACGGCCAAAAGGAAATAGGATTCGGCATGGCAAGGTCAAGACTGAATGCCTCACACCTCTGTCTCTCTCTCTCTCTCACACACACACACACACACACACACACAGGACTGTGGCAGCGAACCTTGAGCTGGATGCTGCAAATCCCCTGAAATCCTCCTTGACTTTTTATTTTCATCTGATTCCAGAGCCTCCCGACTCTCTGCCCGGCCTTTATCCGTCTCAGACATTGCGTTTCTCCAGCCGCTTGTAATAAAGCTGCAGGAGTGTGTGTGTGTGTGTGTGTGTGTGTGTGTGTGTGTGTGTGTGTGTGTGTGGTAGCCTAGCCTTCTTAATGTGCCAACAGACCATCTCTCGCTCCCACCTTGCGTAGGTGTGGAGGGATTACCGTGCCGTCCTCTTGAGTGGACACGGGTCCTGGAGAGACAATCGCTGTCGTTTGGTCGATGCCCAGTTCAACGTTGATGACGGCGTTTGTGAAAAGCTGAGGTGCAGAGATAGTTAAATGGGGGGGGGGGGCATTGAGGAGGAGTCATTTGAATCACACACTGTGGGGTTTAATGCATTGGGTGAATGCCGTGATACATATTTTATGTTTTCTTTTCATGTTGTTCTTTACAGTTATGATATATATTTAGTTTGTATCGTAATTACTTCTATTTGTTTCTGTTTTTACCATGTGAAGTGTCTTTAGGTACCTTTTTTTTAAAACACTATACAAATAAAATGTATTATTATTATTAATTAACATTTATAATATAAGTATTGAAGATGCCCGATATTAAAGAACGTTGATTGGGACTAGAAAAAGATTTCCCTGCTCGTTTGTCTCACTCAGGGTTTCATGCTTTTTGTAAATGGGCTTGACTCGCTTTAAACATAAAATCTATTTTATAGCTCGATGTGCAGAAGGAGTCATTGGCAGCAGATGCTCAAATGCATTGAACTCCTCTTCCACATCAGGTTTTGCTGAATCATCTCAGCTACCCTGCAAGTTATAAAACTCCAGCCTGTGATTGCTTCCAGTGCAGCTAGATACCGTTTAAGATATTGAGGCTATCGTATTGTACTTCATACACCAAACTCCTTGACAAAGCAAGCAGCAGCCAGTTCAAAATGCACAGTAGAGCTATGTGATGGTTTGAGAGTCTGCGATTACAAATGCACTTTAATGTGTGGTTGTGAAGCATTGTAACCTCTCCCACATAGAAGCAAGACACACAGACTTCGTTGTTTAGCCTGTTTTTGTAGTTCTTTTGTGTCTCTTTGTAGTTGTTTGGCGTGTCTTTGTGGTCATTTAGTGTCTTTGTGGTTGTTTTACCCCTTTTTAATAGTTGTTGTGAGTCTCTTTGTAGTTGTTTGGTGTGTCTTTGTGG
Organism: Cebidichthys violaceus; assembly: GCF_023349555.1. Taxonomy (NCBI): domain Eukaryota; kingdom Metazoa; phylum Chordata; class Actinopteri; order Perciformes; family Stichaeidae; genus Cebidichthys; species Cebidichthys violaceus. Next base: position 26,269 of record NW_027176760.1, read on the forward strand.
TCGTTTTGTGTCTCTTCCTGGTTGGTACAAGTCTCTTTGCACTCAAAGAAACATGTGTCAAACATTTTGTGTAGGTGAAGGCCAGTTCAGTAATGGCCTGGTCACACCTGAAAGTGATCCGGGGAAATCCAAGTAATATCCATTCCATATAGGTGTGGCTTCAGAGCACCTCCTCCTTTTTAATATATACAAAATAAACTCCCTTTCATTACTTATTCATTGGGAGTACGTTGCTGCAAGAGAGCAGATAGGTAGCTCAATTTAGCCCAAAGAAAAACCCCAAATGAAGCATTGCTGTTGATGAGGAACAAGCCCGTGACATTTCACCCTTCACGAGCCGACTCTTTCAACTTGATGCCCTTGTGATTTTCTTTTTCCAGAGCAGGTTTTTTAATTTGTCTTGCAGGTATGCAGGGAGAGGAGCGGAGCAGGAGGGGGGGGGGGGGGGAGGCCTCATGGGTATCAGGCAGGAGGGTAAACAAGCTTCAAAGCCCCAGCAGAAGCCTCAGACTTGACCCCGGGGTGAAGCACGACTCATTAGTTACACGCAAGGCGGCATCTGGAGTAATCGCACCAAACACTGTGGACTGTATCACTCTGAACTCTGAAAAGCGGCGTGTGCTAACAGGGCGTAACGGTTTGGGGATAACGTGCTTTTGAAAATGGATAGCAAAAACAATTCATGAAAAAAATAGAGGAATTTGATTAATGCTTTTAAATTCAACAACTTTTCTCATGTTTGAACCTTCTTATACTCACACTTCTCAGGAGTCAGAATCAAATCAACTTACTCTTGTCTTTGCTCTTTGCTCGATTCGTTTGAGCAGGTTACATGGACTTTCCTTGCTGATACATGCAACTAAGAGGACTCCTACTGCAAAATGACAGCACCAGCATTTCTCCAAATTCATTTTTCATAGTTTAAATAACGTTTTTGTCCAGATTGATACGATACGTCTCAGCTCTATTACTTTTTTTTTTTTACGTTTGCTTCCTGGTAGCATCCTCCGTGCTCCACGTAGATCAGATTAAACCTGCTTGTACAGTGTATCAGAGGCCCTTGCACAGAAATCCATCAAGGATTTCTCTAATCTTCAGAGGAAGTCATTGATTCATTACACGGCGGAGAATACTGTCC